>NC_090729.1:126809632-126822132 GCF_036898095.1 Palaemon carinicauda
GCTCTCTCCATCATAAGGCTCAATACTACTCAGTATTCTAGAAGTTTTATTCCAGCCGTGACCAAGTTGTGGAACGATCTTCCTTCTCTGGGAGTGGAATCAATAGAACTTCAAAAGTTCAAAGTTGCAGCAAATGTTTTTTTGTTTTTTGGTTGAACAGGCTGACATAAGTCTTTTAATAGTTTATATAAAATCAAAATCAAACAATTGTTCTCTAGTCTTGGGTAGTGCCATAGCCTCTGTAACATGGTCTTCCACTGTCTTGGGTTGGAGTTCTCTTGCTTGAGGGTACACTCGGGCACTATTCTATCTAATTTCTTTTCTTCTTGTTTTGTTAAAGTTTTATAGTTTATATAGGAAATATTTATTTTTATGTTACTCTTAAAATATTATATTTTTCCTTGTTTCCTTTCCTCGCTGGGCTGTTTTCCCTGTGGGGCCCCCTTGGCTTATAGCGTCCTGCTTTTCCAACTAGGTTTATTGCTTAGCAAGTAATAATAATAATAATAATAATAATAATAATAATAATAATAATAATAATAATAATATCTGTTTTGACGTTGTTACTGTTCTTAGAATGACTTATTGTTAAGTTGTTTTCATCGTTTATTTATTTCCTTATTTCCTTTCCTCACTGGGCTATTTTTCTCTATTTTAGCTCTGGGGCTTATAGCATCTTTCTTTTCCAACCAGGGTTGTAGCTTGGCTAGTAATAATAATAATACAGACCTAACTAAACGATGTTGCTAGATATAAATATCCAGAAATTTGATAGACCGTAAGTTTTTATCTAACAAATTAAGATGAGAGTCAGCAGTTGAAGACCATATATGTGAATAATACTCGAGACAAGGTAAAATTAATGAATTAAGATATTTCCTAACGGCAGACGATCGCCGAAAAACAGACTTACTGAAAAAGCTAATTTTTTAACGAAAAATAGAGGGAATATGTTTCTCAAAAGTAAATTTGCAATCAAGGATCACAGCTAAAATTTTAAAAGAGTTGTATATAGTTAGAGACATTTATGAAGGTAAAGGTCTTGATGTTGAGGAGCCACTGTCCTCGACCTGCTTATAATCAAATTCTGAGTTTTGTTAGGTTTTAACTTCATGCCCCATAATTTGCACCATGCGCTATTTTCAGATCTCTATTAAAGAATTCAGCTAGTACATAGTGAAGGGAAAAGCATTTTTTAATGGCATGTAACATTGGAAAATATGTTCATTACTACTACTACTACTACTACTACTACTACTACTACTACTACTACTACTACTACTAGCTGCATCTATAATATTAGTGTCATTTTCTGAGTTTTGTCAGGTTTCAACTTCATGCCCCATAATTTCCGTCATGTGCTATTTTCAGATCTCCATTAAGGAATTCAGCAAGTATATGGTGAATGGAAAAACATCTTTTAATCGCATTTAATATTGTAAAATATGTTGATTACTACTACTACTACTACTACTACTACTACTACTACTACTACTACTACTACTACTAGCTGCATCAGTAGTATTTAGTGTCATTTTCCTCGCGGGATACGTATCCAAACATATCATAGATTCTGTTCCTTGCTACGATTGCACAGTAACAGCCAAAGGCTGTCGCCAGCCGAATCATTGGTGTAACAATCGCCTTCCAATAACTACTTCAACTTATTCAACCAAATTATGTAAGCCAGTTTCATATAGGCATAATATTCCTCATAAATCCGTAGCATGAATGTAATCGTGACTGCCTCCTTCATAAATTATAAATGATCATAAATTATGATTTATAATAATGAAACACCGCATAACCACAGAACTCTCGCGAAGATTCTTTTCCTGTTAGTGAGGGTTTTATTTCTACATCAACAACGAGAACCACAATGATGATGATGATAATAATAATAATCATTATAATAATGGTAATTATAAAGAGCAATTCTGGTATTATTTATATTTTCTGATATGACATTTAATTTTCTCTGGGTTTCAGATCTGATAATGAGATCTAATTAGCGTGGTTGGTAAGGCCGTTAATTAATTTTTCTCATTTTACTTGCTAATTATGTAAACAGCGAATGAAAAACGTACGTATTTTTTACTTATTTTCAATCATTAATGTCTGACTAGAATAGCTTTTCTTTCTCATTGTTAATTGAGTAAGGCAGTGTACAGTGACGAGGAAATTACTTGATAAACTACTCAACTGTAATTATTTGAGAAAAAAATTCTGTATCATAATGATTGATAATCTGCGAAACTGGCGATTGCTTATTAAACCTCGATAAACAACTATGAATATATTCAAAGATGATTGATTAAGTAAACTGTTAAGAATTTGCCATAAAAAACTGTAAAAATCCTGGGATAAGTTGCCAGGTATTTGCCGTTTTAAAAACGGATATATTGACGTAATGGAGTGATATTACGGTCACCAAACCCTGAGAGATAATAACAAAGTAGGGTAAAAATTACGGTCACCTATATTTTGCTGAATATTTTACGGTATATTTTTTTTTTTCGGAGAATTTCCTATTAAAATTAGATTATTTTTTTAACAGTGTACCATGGTAAACTAATGGGAAAAAAACATTAACAATTGTAGTTATGAGATCTGACAATGCCAACTATATTAATTCCGTTTCGTGGATGGATAGTTGTCGGAATTGAAAAGTTTACTCACAAAGGTTCCAAATTTAAAGTTTCTTAAATAGTTTTCGATCACCATATCATTCTGGATAGCTAGTTGATTGCAAGGATGTATTATTATTATTATTATTATTATTATTAGCTAACTACAACTCGAGTTTTAGAAACAAGATGCTATAAGGCCAAAGGCTCCAACAGGGAAGATAGCCCAGTGAGGAAAGGAAATAAGGAAACTGTTATGATAATGTGCCCGAGTGTACTCTTAAGCAAGAGAACCCCAATACTGACAGTGGAAGACCACGGTACAGAGGCTATGGTACTAGCCAAGACTAGAGAACAATGGTTTCATTTTGTAGGGTCCTTCTCCTAGAAGAGCTTACTGACCATAACTAAAGAGTCTCTTCTACCCTTACCAAGAAGAAAGTAGTCACTAAAAAATTACAGCACAGTAGTAACGCCATCTTCACTTAGTCATACTTTTAAATACATCCATAGATGAAAGAGTAGAGTTCTGCAAGTAAGCAGCTTGGTATTTAAAATTCAATTGAGAAGTAATTTGAAAAATATTGAGGATTCATAAATAAAAAAAGATGCAGGACTAAATAAAGTTTTACATGGTATTCCAAAGTGCCTTTTTTTTGAGATTCAGTAAATCATCTAAATATTCATCTGTCCCATATTGTAAAATAATGCAGAAGTGTTTACTAAAACGTATTTTCACCGGAAGTTTATTTCATCCATTTTCCTTTCCTCAACAAATTTATTTCAATCCGTCAAAGAGTAACCACAAAGAGAGTAAAAAATCTCGGCACTAAAGTTGCGTCAGTCACCTTCCCCATTAAAGTCTTAATGATTTTTAAAGTACCTTATATTAAATGAGGAAAAATTTCAACAGGTCCTTAAAGTTTTGACAGCTTTGTTATGAACTATATTAATTTGATACCCCGTAAAGGTGAACTTTTGAGAAATGATGATTTGCTTTTATTATATTATATGACGGTATATTATATAACTGATACAGTGGGTATTGCAACATAAACATCGTAAGACTACTTTCTTCGGTGAGCTCAACTTAAATAATTAGGTTTTGTATGTTTATTATTGATAACATTTAAATCGTGAAAAATATTAGATTTTCACTTCACACAAAACTATATGTAAATTATATACAGTATATGATATATTGTAATGAATAGGAGGCTTCACAATATACTGCATATGTGTATAAATATATATTATTAGCTAAGCTACAACCCCTATTTGGAAAAGCAGGATGCTATAAGCCTGAGGCCCCCAACAAGGAGAAATAGCCCCGTGAGGAAAGGTGATTAAGGAAATAAATAAGCAATATGAGAAGTAATGAAATTGCTTTAAGGACAATAACAATATTAAAATAGATCTTTTATATGTAAACTATAAAAATAAACGTATATATATATATATATATATATATATATATATATATATATATATATATATATATATATATACTGTATATATATATATATACTATATATATATATATATATATATATATATATATATATACTATATATATATATATATATATATATACTGTATATATATATATATATATATACTGTATATATATACTATATATATATATATATATATATATATATATATACTGTATATATATACTATATATATACTATATATATATATATATATATATATATATATATATATATATATAATGTTTTAAAAATCCATCTCTCCCATAAATATTTCCAACGATGAAAATATGAAGCATATAATGGAGGAAATGTCAGCGATAAGATATTATTGGATGAAATATTACGGCCCAGTAAATAAAAGACTCTGGACTAAAGTATTTTTTACGGAACTTTGGCGTCACTCTTGCTTAATAAAAGTTTAATCTATATATTTTTAATCTATGTTTTTATTTTTGCGAATGTTTGCTTTCCTCGGAAAACTGATAAGAAGAATTTTAGATTATTCCAGTGAAATGGAAGAGATGTTTGTCATATGAGTATTTATGTTTGGGGTTATTCAGTAACTAAGGCTGTGATAATGCTGTCGTTTTTCCTTGATTTAAATTCCATTCCATTTGGTTCTTAATAATTACTTTGTAATGAGCTACACTGGTAAAAAAATAAAACGCATAATTTTAATAGGAAATTCACCGTAGAAATATACTGTTCTCTGCCGTATTTCAGGAAAATACAGGCGACCGTAATTTTACCCTATTTTTTAGGAAATAGGACAATTAGCTGCCAACAATTCGCCTCCAACAATTAGCCGCCAACAATTCGCCTCCAACAATTAGCCGCCAACAATTAGCCGCCAACAATTCGCCTCCAACAATTAGCCGCCAACAATTTGCCGATGATGACAATTTGCCACAACTGACAATTCACCACCAAATTATATTATGAAAATAACAAGTTAGCGAAAAAAATAAAACTTCTCTTTAAGAAAATGCATATTTATTTAGTAATTAAATTTGAAAATTATAGGCGAAACCTCTTTTTTTTCTTTTTTTTTTAAACTTACTTATTTAATCTAGTAATAAAGGTTACAACATTTGAACAAATGATAAAAGTATTTATTCACATTTTAAAATTATGGGACAAAACCCGGAAATATTTAATACAACTTCTTTCGGCATCATATTCGTAAACAATTTTCTTAATTCGTTTGTCCAGATCTTGGTATTTTTTTAACTTATGGGAAGGATCATTTCCTGCGATAAGATGCTCCATATACATATCTCTACCTTTTTGAACTTTGTTTAGAATTTCTAGAAACTTCCACAGTGTTGGATGATGGCATCCTAGTTCATAAGCAAGTTTTCTGTGACACGCCTCTGCATAGTTATTCGTTCGATCTTCGTCATTCAGTGTGGTTTCATACACATTCCATAAATCATAAGGGAATATTGGGTTCCTTCTGTTACCTCGTCTGTTATAAACACCAACATAATTACATTCAAACCAAGTTAGTACTGGTTCAAGGTCGGAAGGTAACTCATTGGCTAAGGCATCAATATGAGAATCAAGGTCAGCCTGCGGTACAAAGGCCAGAGCAGTTATTTTTGCATATGTTGCAAATTCAGGATCGGTATTGTATCGCCGTCGAAGTCCACTTGAAGCTATATGTCTTTGCATGCTCTGCACTAGATGAAAGAAGCATCCTTTGATTGTAGCTTCTGGTAAACATTTTCTCACTGCATTGATCACTGCTTGCTCAGAATCACAATGAACATAATGGGGAGCTAAGTTGGGCATTAAGACATAAGCATTTCAAACATTCTCACATATGTAGCATACTCTTTATTTGGCGATAGTGCATAACAAATAGGATGTACTCCAACATGCTTTTTAGCTAGAATGGCAAATACTTGATGAAACAATTTTGGTGCTATATTAAAAGTACCGTCGATATACCAACTGGTAGTTGCAAGATATTGCAACCAAGGCTCTCTGCCAAAGATGAAAATCCTCCCTCGTCCTGCTCCACTATCTGCTAACAGAAATTTTTCTTCTCTCCCACCCACAGGCTCGTACACTTTGTATCGATTTGGAATGATTAAATTCTCAAGGTCAGTTGGACAAGGGGGGGGGGGGGGGGCACTGATCTCATTTCTTTTTCGTCTTATTGATCTCTTCATGCTGCTTGCACAGGGCATGGATGCTTGCACTGAGTGAGATATACCAGAAATACATTCATTGATCACAACACTTGGTGGTTCCATGGTATCTTCTGCTCGCCGTATCAAAGGTGTTTTAACTTTAGCTACCTCCACAATTGCAGCATCAGCCTCATGCGAATGAATATTTACTTCTTTAATCACTGTATTATTTTTTGTGTGGATTCTTCCTTTACATCGGCCTCTGCTCGCATCTCCAAAATTTCACTTTTTCGTCGATTTTTGAACATTTATCGAACACATATAAATCCATCATAAGCGAATTTCTCTCTTCCTTTTTCACTTAATACGATTGAGTGATTACTGGCAGCCATTATAAGACACGAAGGGATACTGAAGTTATCCATATACTCATTTAGAATATTGTTAGCTATTTGTATTTTTACAATGTTCAAGAAATGTTTTGAGTTAAATAGCTAAATTAGGCAATTTACAAGATATGGTAATTGTTCAGACTAAAATAGCTAAGTTAAGTAGTTATTGGTAATTATTTATTTGCGGTGGCGAACTTTCCGTGGTGGCGAATTGTTGGTGGAGAACTATCTTTGGTGGCGAATTGTTGGAGGCGATTTGTTGGCGGCGAATTGTTGGCGGCTAATTGTCATAATCCGATTTTTTTATTATCTTTTACGGGTTGGTGACGGAAATATCAGTCATTAACCTCATTATATCCGTTTTTAAAACGGTATATGCCTGGCAATATATATTTCAGGATTTTTACCGTTGTTATGTCAAATTTTTATCAATGTAGCCAATCTCATTCCCACAACATTCTTCTAATAACCGGGTTCATATTTAGCATCAATTATGAATAAATGTTCAATGAACCTATATAGTCGCTTCTTCCCCGGGATGGATTTTGGTTTCGTAAATATAAAGAAACTATTTTTAAATGAGTCTAACATCCAATTTTAAGCATTTCTTCATAAGACTCTATCTGTCCTATGATCTGGTATTATCGAAAAAAGGCTTCCTAAAATCCTTTGATATGGTTATAGTTTTAAAAATCATTCGCTTTATAAAGATCTGTAAAAATCATCGATTATTATTTTTCCTTATAAATTTCAGTTTTCAGTACTATTTTGTGAAACAATGAAGGAAATTACGGGCTTTGTCTATAAATGTGTCTACCCATCTTGAAGATTGAGTCAATCTGCTTACATTTGACTTTTCCATTTTATGATCTTTTTATGTAGATTAAACTACGAGAAGATTGCTTTAATACAATCGTAATTTTTTGTCTATTTTTTATTCTAAGCATTTTTGGTGAGAGAGAGAGAGAGAGAGAGAGAGAGAGAGAGAGAGAGAGAGAGAGAGAGAGAGAGAGAGAGAGAGAGAGAGAGAGGGAGAGGGGGGGGCTTTATGATGGTTTCCAGGTTACGGCCGTGTGATATCAGAATGCAATATTCTCTTCTTCAGATTTCTCCTTCACCTTGTAAGAAATAGTAACACTGATTGATTAGAGAAACGCGCTCGCTTGCATATGAGAGAGAGAGAGAGAGAGAGAGAGAGAGAGAGAGAGAGAGAGAGAGAGAGAGAGAGAGAGAGAGAGAGAGAGAGAGAGAGTTAGTTTTGCAATACTTGAATCTAGCCTTTTCTCAGAAAACCAATTTCCATGACATGTTTCCAGATGATACTGTTTTGGTTGTATATGCTGAGATGAGAATTGTTTGTGGTGAATATTAAAAGAATGAAACGGTGAGATTAGAAGAGAAAGAAAAGGACTATTTTCTTAAAACAGCAGACATATGAACAACATAGGAAATTTATTATCCGTATTACTGAAAATAATTAACATTAAACGCTGGTGGTTTTCTGATTGTAAGCCACCGAAGAATACTTTACTTTGAACGTTGATCTTTATCACTTATAAAAAGCTGCTTTTGATCTGTATTGATTTTAGACGCATTTCCTCAAGATTTCCTTTGACAATAAGCTGCAACGTGCGTGGGTACGAGCCTAGCAACCTTATTCCAAAAATTTAAAACATAGGACGGAAAGGTAACACCATCTGAAAGCAAGGGATGCTATCACTTACAATAGACCTCGAAACTGGTCTTTTGCGAGGCTTGGACCCAGTGTGACAATAAAAATCAAATAAGTCAGTCATTAACACAAAACGTTTCAGTGGAACCGAGATGTAATTTCTAAATTTCTGATTTTTCTAAATGTTAACGAATAGTATTTTGTACAAAGAGTGTTTGAACTTGAGAGAGTGCGCATGCGAAGACGCTTCCGAACTAAAGATATTTGTACATATGGGTGGAGCCAAGATCTACATCTAGACTTTGGGTGGATCTGCTGTGGCCCTGCAGAAATACAAACTGACAAGGAAAAAATTAAGTAAACTTCTTGTTGAAAGAAGCCATGAATAAAGAGATTAAGTGTTTGAATCGGTTTGTGTTTCAAACGAGATCAGCCCATAAGGTCTTATTTAACCCGAATTTCCCTCCATAACTACGCTCATAAAAATCCGTAATTCTCCGTAAAAGTATACTGTTCTCAGCCGTATTTCAGTAAAAATCAGGCGACCGTAATTTTACCATACTTTGTTATAATCTTTTACGGGTTGGTGACCCTAATATCCGTCATTGAAACAGTAAAAATCCTGGAATAAATGTTTCCAGGCATTTGCCTTTTTTTTTTTATACAATTTTTTAACAGTGTATATTATGCAATGAAAATAGGATTATTTCCTTACTAAATATCTCTCTCCCTCATGCCTTTTCAATCTCCCTCTCTCTCTCTCTCTCTCTCTCTCTCTCTCTCTCTCTCTCTCTCTCTGCTTACATCACATCCAAAACATGTGAATGACTCCCTATAGCCCCCGATCCATAACAGCACCAATACTGGCGTCTCTCAAATCAGCAACCAACTACCTTTCTCAATCACATTTCCAAACCATCTCGCCTCTTCTCCAGTACATTCAGAATTTAATTAAACCTTCCGTAATGTATAGTGAAACGTGGTGGAGTCCCCCTTGGAACGCCAGTTGAATGATGAATAGAAGCGTGATAGCATTCCCTAGGTGTGAGGTTACGTGACTCTTAATCCAATTTGATTTTAGTCCGCCATCCTTGATTAGTGGGTGTACTCGTATAGTGTCCAGAGACCCGCAAGCCAGATCAGGTATATTTCTTCTAGTTAACCGGATTTTGTCATAGCTTCGTATTTATTTTGAAAAAGCAAAAATGAGCTAATTCCCATTTGTTTATTCTTTGCGTTTATTATTAATTTTAATTTTTTTAACATATTGTTATTTTATAACAAAGGAGAGAATTAAATCCCAGTCTTCATGGTTCCCCTAACCTTCATTTTCATGTTTAAAACTCTCTTGTAACCGAATTGATTCGAAATTTGAATGAAAATTATCAAAACAGTTGTAATTACTTATATTTGAGTCATTTAGATTATTGTCATAGCCTCTCTACCATGATCTTCCACTGTCTTGGGTTAGAGATCTCTTGCTTGAGGTTTCACTCGGGCACACTATTCTATCTTGTTTCTTCTCCTCATGTGATTTTGAATTTTTTTTTCCTTTTATTTTCAAGGTTTCATAGTATATACATGAAAGATTTAATTTAATGTTATTGGTCTTAAACTTCTTTTGTTATTTTTTCTTATCTTCTTTCGTCACTGGTCTATTTTCCCTGTTGGATCCCTTGGGCTTATAGCATCCTGCTTTTCCAACTGAAGTTGCAA
The DNA here is from genome assembly GCF_036898095.1 of Palaemon carinicauda. NCBI lineage: Eukaryota > Metazoa > Arthropoda > Malacostraca > Decapoda > Palaemonidae > Palaemon > Palaemon carinicauda. Next base: position 126,819,674 of record NC_090729.1, read on the forward strand.
CTTAGCAAGTAATAATAATGATAATACACTGAGGTATCATTAGTAGCACGTCGACACCCCCAATAAATACAGCACTATGTACTCTTACTGTGATTGGAATCTTGCTTTTGGATTTTATGGTGCCTCCTTCCCAATACACCTATTATACTATCTATTCCGTCATTTCTGTAACATCCCCTCCGAATACATACTAACTCCTCTTAATTATACACACTATTCACACACCTATCGCCATATCCCTTCTTTCAACATGATCAAATGATCTTAGTACTCAGTAACCTCTGATTCTTCATTTTACCAATTCTAAAGACCCCCATTTTGAAATTAAATTTTTCTATTGGGATATATACTTGGGAAACATTTCAAGCTTTTATGCTTTCATTTTCATACACATCCCTTCTGGACAGAGATAGTGCAATGATTCCTCACAAATGCAGCCGTTTCTAGTCCACTGCAAGGCAAATGCCTCAGAAATGTGTGTATTCATGTCAGGTGTTTGGTCAGTTTTCATAACCATGCTGGCCAGTGCAGATTGGTGATGGTTGAAATTTTTGTCCTGATTGCTCACAGCTAACCAACCTAGCATAGGTAGCCCTGACTAGTACAGCTTTGCTGATCATAGCAATACACAACCTTTTCACCACGTTAAGGTATCCCCACTCTGGAAACGTATACACACACACACACGAACATATATATATATATATATATATATATATATATATATATATATATATATGTGTGTGTGTATATATATATATGTATATATATGTATATATATATATATATATATATATATATAAATATATACATACACATACATACATACATACATACACATACATATATATATATATATATATATATATATATATATATATATATATATATATATATATATATATATATATATATATATAAAACAAAGTCTATCCAACTAGATCATCTAGTGAAGGCCTCATCTTCTAACAAGGCAGTTCAATTTAGAATTTACATAGAGGAAATGCCAATGATTAGCATGAGCCTTCTCCCTGAGCGTGAGACGGGCGTCGCGTCGGTGTGAGATATGAGACCATTTATCCTAAGGATCCCATTAGTTCATCGGATATGTATCAGTTCGGATTACACACGTCTCGAGTCTGAGTGTAAAATCAGTCTTTGTTTGTCTTCTGAGGAAATATGTTCTTGTAACTTTGCGAAGTCTAGCTAAGGGTTTTGCCTAATTTTATTTTAATGTTTTTATGATGACCAGGCTGACATGAGTCTTTTTATAGTTTATATATGACATATCTGTTTTTGACTTTGTTAATAGTTTATATAGGACATATCTGTTTTGACGCTGTTACTGTTTTAGAATGATTTATTGTTAACTTGTTCTTATCATTTATTTATTTCCCTATTTCCTTTCCTCACTGGGCTATTTTTCCCTATTGGAGCTCTTGGGCTTATAGTATCTTGCTTTTCCAATAGGGTTGTAGCTTGGCTAGTAATAATAATAATAATAATAATAATGATAATAATAATAATAATAATATCAGAATAAGTGGACATTTACATTAGGAAGTCAAAGGGTAAATTAAATTAGCCTGATTTATTATCGCTTGTTTTTCATTATTTTCAGAGAAGTAATCTATTAAAATTTTTGTTTATTGGCTATTCTCTCCTCATGTTTGATTTCATCGCAAAATTACTTTTAATTTTTTTTTACATAACGACTTTTAAAAAAATTATATGTAAATGAATTTGTTTTGCGTCCAAGTAACTTGAAATTTTGATATCACGAGAGATATCTTTTCAAGATAAAATAAAACCCTCTTAAAAAACTCCTTGAGAAAAATTAGTCAATAAGAATGTAGAATGATAAAAAAGTGGAATGCTATTTTCTAATATGAATTGGTACTTCTCTTTCTCACTGATCTCATCTTGCCCCTCTTTTAGAAGTTCTTTTTAAACCTAATAATCTACATAACAGTACCATAACAACACCACTACGTGCGGCATTATTACTTCTTCATCCCCTTTTCATCCTCATAGGGTATGATAATAAAAATACTAGATGACGTCAATGTTTACATGTCTCCTGATGGCTGGAATAATAAATCACGGGAGTTAAAATGCCTTTTTTTTTTTTTCTTATTTTCATACATGTATTTCTGATTTTTTACTTTTCAATCTCTTAAAAAAAGGTTATGTATGACTTAGATCAGTCATTGAAAAAGTGGATCCAGTCTTGTTTATACATCATTAAAGGATATCTGACTATCAAAGATTTGCATTATTGTAATACTTGCTGTGGAAGACACAAAAGCACCTAAAAATGAATCTGGATTTTTTTTCCATCCTATGTCCGTGAATTTTGAAAAAGTAGCAGCCCTGCAGTTGACTTATCTATTCGGCTGTCAATATAGTCGAATGGGTAAGCCAACTCAGTGTATGTGTTCTACGACATTGTACAGCAC
>NC_090729.1:126827132-126832132 GCF_036898095.1 Palaemon carinicauda
CTGGTGACATGAAGTAAATTTTCCAACAACATTACGTAGGTTCTGGAGATTGTTGAAATAAGTTGCAGACGGAAAATATTTGGCAGGGATGACCAACGGGGAGTCATACACTAATTCATCTGCCAAGACATCCAGGGTTTCTTTAGGAGTAGTCCCTAATCCAAGGAGAACCCTGGGAAGCTGGGTACACCCATTGGAATCATTGCATCGGGACATCAAAGCTGCTTTGAGAGTACGATGAGAGCGTTCTACCATTCCATTGGCTGCAGGGTTGTAAGTAGTTGTCTAATGAAGGATGAGGCGCAGGAGATTCGCTAATGACGTCCACAATTGAGAAGTGAAAGTGGTACCCATGTCAAAGGTAATATGCTCAGGGATACCAAACCTCGCTACCCACCCTAAGAGTAAGGTAGATGTACATAACGTGGACGTTGCAGTTTGCATGGTGATGGCTTCAGGCCAACGAAGGGAATGGTCAGTGACTGTAAACAGATAACTGCCCTTGTGTTATGTAAAGGGGACGTACTATATCGACATGAATGTAGGCAAAAATGATTCTGAGGTTGAAGAAAGGTACCCACCCCTGAATCTGTTTTGATGTACTTTTGTAGCTTGACTTGTAGTACAGGTGTGGACCCAATCCTTGGCATCCTTAGCAATGACATGCCAAATGAACTTCGTCGTCAGTAGCTGTTCAGTAGATCGGCACGAGGGATGTGAGAGGCCAGCGATGAAATCAAACACCTGTTAGTGGTTGGTGCCAGATATCCACAGCTGTGGTCTACCAGTACTGACATCATAGAGGAGGGTGGCGTTAGAGTCGTTGAGTGGACATCTTCCCAATGGAGGTATGTGCAAGTTGTCCTGCATGCTTGGTACTATGGATTTTTCTGTTGTAATCTGATCCCAGGTGAATGACGGCCAATGTGTTCCTTGACAGGGCATCAGCAACAGGACTCGGTTGTGTTAAGCCACGGCGGAGAGGTTTTTGCGTTGATGAGCGGACCAGACGTCAGACTGTTGAGTGAAGGTGTGCACCAGGAGAGTGAGGTCCTTGAGAATGACAAAAGTTGTACCTTCTAAGATACCGGACAGCCAAATGCACCGCCAGCAATTCATGGAGGAAGTTAGAGTAGCCTGATTCCACCTTGGACAGTTTTCTGCTGAAGAAGACCAGTGGGAGGGCAATCCATTACCACCTGCTCAAGTACTGCACCAATGACGACGTCACTGCCATCTGTGGAGAGAATGTGAGGTACATATGGCATGGGAAAGGTGAGAGCAGCAGCAGTTGATAGGGCATTCTTTGTGTTGCAGAAGGCCAATTTTTAAAGGGACCCTACTTCAGGTCTTTTGGCTTGCCCTTGAGGTAGGTGTAGAGTGGGGCTGGCAAGAACCTGGGATAATAATTGATCATGCCCAAGAATCCTTGTAGTGTTTTGACGATCAAGGGCGTGGGAAAGTTCTGAACAGCTGATACCTTCTCAGGGAGGGGCTGGATGTATTCAGGAGTGATATGGTACCCTAAGAACGATGCTTCGTTGGCGCCAAAGGTACACTAGTCGTACCCGACTACAATGCCGTTCTGTTCCATTATTATTATTAATAGTATTAGGATTATTGTTGAGTGGGGTTGAAAAAGTATATGGCTAAGGATAAGACAGAGGATTCAACCTTAGAATGTAGGGATTAAATTTTTTTTAGTTAGGCAGATATGCGAGAAATATTTATCAAAAGATAAGAAGCCATATGTTGCATTTATGGATCTGGAGAAAGCTTATGATAGAGTTGATAAAGAAGTGATATGGAATGTGATAAGGTTATATGGAATTGGTGGAAGGATGTTGCAAGGAGTGAAATTAGTGTTAGGATAGGAAATGAAGAGAGTCAGGGGTTTCCAGTTAGTCAATTTGTTGATAGAGGTGAATGACCGAGCACTTGGTCAAGCATTAACACTGATAGATGAGAGTTATGAGTGGGAGGCGAATCAGTTGTTTGCAGATGATACTGAACTGGTTGCAAAATTGGAGTAGAGGCTGTGTTGATTAGTGACCAAGTTAGGATTGGTGTTTGAGAGGGAAGTTGAGAGTTAATGTGGGCAAGAGTAGGGTTATGAGATGGACGCAAACGGAGGGTGGTGCTAAATTGAATGTCATGTTGAATGGCAAGTTACTTGAGGAAGTAGATCAATTTAAGCACTAGGGTTTAATTGTTGCTGCAAATGGTGGAGTGGAAGCAGATGTACGCCAGGGTGAGTGAAGGATGTAAAGTGTGGGGGATAGTTAGAATGAATGAATGCATGTAATGTTCTGTATGAGAAAGTGACTGTACCAACTGTTATATATGGATCAGAGTTGTGGGGGAATGAAAGTGACATAGAGACAGAAAATGAATGTGTTCGAGATGAAGTGTCTGAAGAGTGTGACGTGTATCTCGATTGGATACTGTTATGAACAAAAGTAGTGATTGATTGATTGATTTTAGATTTTCTGGCATCAAAGACGAAAGTAGTGAGGGGGAGAACGGGTGTCAGAAATGAATTAGTAGCTAGAGTGGATATGATATGTTAAGGGGGTTTGGCCATATAGAGAGGATGAAAAATGGTTGTCTGCTGAAGAAGGTAATGAATGCAAGAGTTGATTGGAGATGTACAAGAGGAAGGCCAAGGTTTGGGTGGATGGAGGGAAGAAAGGCCTAGATGACAAGAGGGTAGATGTGAGAGAGGCAAAAGAGCATACTGGAAATAGGAATGAATGATGAGCGATTTTCACACAGTTCCTATAGGCCCTGTAAAACCTTTGGTCATCTTGGTGACTGCTGAGGTAGGGGCATTCGAAGCTTCATTTGTGGTGGAAGATGGGGAAGGGTGGGCTGTGGCACCCTAGCAGTACCAACCAAACTCAGCTGAGTTCATATTCAAGCTGGGAAGAACGATAAGAAGAAAAAATCCCCCCCCCCCTTTTTTTTTTTTTTTTTTCATATGTTGGCTACCTCCCAAAATTGGGGAAAGTGCCATGATAGATAGAAGGATTATTGCGGTTGGTGTTTGAAGGTTTTGTACACAATATAGAAAAATGTTTGGCAAGATGCTACACAATCGGTGTAACACGGATCCTTTGTCGTCAGACAGCCTGTAAGAGGAGTAAATATTTTAGGGGTCAACTGGACGGACAATGATGATGGACAAAGCAGCGACTGGAAGCGTAGCAAGGGCGACACCTGTCACCTTTCCCGATCAGTCTTCTATAATGTGTTTTTTTCTTACACTTCTCTCTTCCTGGACTCACACACACGTATATGTATATAAGTATGTGTGTAGAGAGGCAAGAATTTCTTTATTTTTTCCTTTGGTGTAAATTCTCTCATTTTCTCATCTTTTATCGCAGTGTTCCCGTGGGAATATTGTCTCTCACTGTTGGCGAGGAGACGAGGCCCCGTGAGCTCTCTCTCTCCCCCCCCCCTCTCTCTCTCTCTATCTCTGACAAGAAGGTGTAGGGTACGAAATCTTTATATTACACATAAACTAAATATATCGTATTCATTAACAGTAGAAGTTTGTCCATGACCCTTATTTGTTGTCTTTGCATTTTCATTGAACATACCCCGTGGGGTGGGGGGGGGGAGGGCCTTGAAATAATAGTAATTAACTGTTTTTTTAATAGAAGTGTGCTTTTTTAATTCTCAGCATTATCATAAAATTAGCGATCACCAGTATAAACAAAGAGTTGACATGTTTCAGATAATTAAATCACCATATATATATATATATATATATATATATATATATATATATATATATATATATACAATGTATATATATATATATATATATACACTGTATATATATATATATATATATATATATATATATATATTCCGTCTATATTCCGTACATATATATATATATATATATATATATATATATATATATATATATATATATATTTATTTATTTATTCTTTTACTTATTTTTCAGTGTTACGTAATCATAAATACTATTACTTCTCAAAAATATCTGAAAGCAGAAATTCTGACTTTATAGAGAAGAACCTTCACTTAAAATCCATGAAGGAGCTTTACCTTTCTGGGTATGACTCTTGAGGACATTTTGAGGATTCCTTTTGATGAGATATGTGTCGATTTGATGTGGCTTTCTTGCCGCTGGCAGTCTGTGAAGAGGTCGTTACACCGGAGACGACGACCTCGGACCCAGTTCTTATTCCTGGAAGAGTTGCAAGTTTTCATTGGAATTGAATTTCTTTATCATCATTATTATTATTATTATTATTATTTTAATAATAATAATAATAATAATAATTATTATTATTATTATTATTATCATGGTTATTATTATTTAGTGATGATAGATATGTACTTTGCGTTTTGAATAAAATGTACATTATAACTATTATTATTATTATTATTATTATTATTATTATTATTATTATTATTATTATTATTATTATTATTCAGTGATCGTGGATATGTACATTATTTACACTATTCTACTACTTACTTTGCCTTTTAAATGAAATCAAATTTGAAATTTCTGAAGATAAAAATAGTGATCGTAAATGTATACATTATTTACAATATTTTTTTGTATTAACGTTGAATTTTGGATAAAAGTAAATTTGAAAGTACCGGAAAGAACACTGAAAGCATTCATAGAATCCTTGAAAAGCATATGATCTACAAAAGTAAAAATAGTTATATAGTTGAAAATCATGTACAAAAGAAAAATATATTCATAGTTATAAAATAAGAAATAAAAGTTATTCTTAACCTATTAAGAAGCAAATATTTTTTTTTTTTTTTTTGCGATATTTATCTCGAGTTTAGTAAACTGTTGTATCATATATTTAGTCTCTTAGAGATTAGGTTGTTATAATTCAATAAACCATAAAAAATTCTTTTCAACTATATAGTGTTGCGGTGTGTAAGTAAATGTCCTCATAGCTTCTGTTTTTTTTTTTTTTTTTTTTTTTTTTTTTTGGAAA
>NC_090729.1:126839632-126844632 GCF_036898095.1 Palaemon carinicauda
GAGTGTTTATACCCAGAGGCCACCTTTTCTTAAAGGAAAAGAACATCTTTATATACACTGCAGTACATGATATTTTGAGCTGTGGAATTTTCTCCATGCATTATTTAATAACTCCCTTTGTACCCCTCCCTCTCTCAGATTAGGTTGCATATTTTATCTTATCTCCTTAGGGCATTAAGCTAGCGTTCGTGGAAAGGTTTTGGTATTTTTAGCATCAGCCTCCAAATATAAAAATAAATTCCTCTCTCTCTCTCTCTCTCTCTCTCTCTCTCTCTCTCTCTCTCTCTCTCTCTCTCTCTCTCTCTCTCTCTCTCTCTCTCTCAATCAAAACGATTTTGAATTTCCACGTCCGCAATAGCAAATTAGGGATTCCTGTTTGCAATATTACTTGCATATATTTACGTCATGGCCAATTATCAACAACATGTTACCTGAAGTGTAGCTATCATGATAGATAAAAAAAAATGTATTGAGTGTATATTTGCTAGGATACTGCTTGAATTTTTAGAAATGTATTGGAGTTAACTGTGCATGAAGCTGATAATTTGCATTGATATTTGTTCACAATCGAAGTAAAACTGTCTGTTATGGTCATTCAGCACTGATCTATTGAATGTATCACTTCATTTTGCAGCATATTGTTGCAATCGAGAATTTCATTGGAAGCAATTCATTAAATTCTGATTGGTGATTTAGTAAAGTATTATTATTTTCAGTCTTACACGTTATTTAAGAATGGTACGCGTTAGTTTACTGGTGAATTTGCAAAGTAATAGTTATTAGGGGGGGGGGGTTGCGTAGTTTAGATTGATTGATTGATTTGGAGTTTTCTGTCATTGACGCTGATATCGTTTGTTGTAAGTAAAGAATGAAAGGATATTCAAATTAAAATCTTAAAAGCGGAGATGTCCTTATAAAAGTTGAATAGCTTTCAGAAGACCTGCTTCTGAAATAAATCTAAAAATACCGCTGGCATAGTACAACACAAGCCTCCAAACTTATCGAAACGTTCGTTACTAAATTTTGAAATAAAGGATAAAGGTTATATAATTGTTGGTGGGGAATTAAGTTTTTTACTATGGGGGATTTAGTGAATTTATCATTTCTAATCTGTCATTATTATTCAAATATAATAAGAATTTGTCGCTTACACATTTCTGCTGGAATTGATTGCCTTTATGCTATTTATATCTGTTTTGGGAGAAGTGAAACTGAAAAAATTCTATTCACAGATTTTCTAAAATTGGGGAAGGGACGAACCTAAAGTTACGATTTTGAAAGGTTTAAAGCTGAAAAATAAATATCCTTCATAGATTTGAAATCAATTTACATTTATCTGCTAGAAAAATGATGATGTGTCTCTGGTTTACTTCCGTAGTAATGCAAAAATCTTATTTAGCGGTAGGTTGGTAAATAGAATGGAGTCATTAGATGCTGAAGATGATGCTCCTCTCTTTCACGGATCACATCTGAATGTGAAAGGTGTGGTTGGTGACTTCCTTGACAGAGATCTACTTAGAATTAACCCATTGTAGTAATTATGGGAGATGAAGCTAAATCCTAACAAAATTCATTGATACGAGAGCCAACTAAAGTAGGATATTTTAACAGCATGTAAGAAAACGAAATGAACATGAGCAGGACATATAATGAGAAGGACAGATACTCGAAGGACATTAAGAATAACAGAATATGTCTCTAGAGATTGGAAAAGAAGCAGGGGAAGGAAGAGACGACGATGGATTGACGAACTAAGAAAGTTTGGCAGTGTGGACTGGCATAGAAAGACCATAAACAGAGGCAAGTTAAAAGACAGTCTGAGGCATTTGTTCTGCAGTGGACAATTAACGGCTGATCTTAATATATATATATATATATATATATATATATATATATATATATATATATATATATATGTGTGTGTGTGTGTATGTATATATATGTATATATGTATATATATATATATATATATATATATATATATATATATATGTATGTATATCTATGTACGTGTATATATGTATCATCTACACGTTTTGACGCAAAAAGCCTCGGTTAGATTTCGCCAGTCGTCTCTATCTTGAGCTTTTAAATTATGGTGAGGAGCAGATGGAGATGGTTTGAGCATGGTCTTCGCACTCCCCAAGAGAGATTAGTTCACCAGACTTTCAACTGGGCTCCATAAGGCACTAGAAGAGTTGGAAGACCCAGGCCTACATGGCTGAGGACTATGAAGCGTGAAGTAGTATATGGCTAAGTGGCATGTCACTGTTGTTACAAGTATCCTGAACCAGGGTTCGATTCCCTGCTGGTTACAAACTATTGTCTTTGAGTGGTTCCACATGGGGCTCTGATCCCGAGGTCGGTATGAGAATCTTAGACATTAATGCATCAAAATATATGGCTTATTTGTGTATGAAAAAGCACGTCTAAATGTGCAAAATTTATCATGCAAACACACACACACGCATATATATATATATATATATATATATATATACAGTACATATATATATATATATATACACACACACACACACACACACACACACACATATATATATATATATATATATATATATATATATATATATATATATATATATATATATTAAATATTTTTCCCACCTACTGCAAAAGTATTGAAGGTTCTCTATCGTCTCTTTTCTCTTGTCATTTCTCAGTTCTTTGTCTGGTGTCTGATGGAAGTTCTGAGAATTCTTTTCCCTTGTCGACATTAATAATACACCCTTCGATCTATGTCCTATTGTATCACAACTTATTAACTGCATTTTAAACAAAGGAGACATATTCACCCACGGTTTATTCAATGATATGTGTTCAACCTTTTAAAATATCTGCACAATTAATGTATTGAGTAATAAACAATATCACGATAATTATTATAAGTAAATTTATCAATGTTTCCATTTTATAAAGGTAATTGCTCCAAATAGATTATCCTGAATATTAATCTGTTCTGCACCTTTTTATAGTGAGTATAAATTATAGTTGTAGAGTTTAGGTCATATAATCTCTGTTGGAAAATTAATCTAGCATAATGTTTTTCATTATTATTTGTATTTTGTATGTCTTTATAAAACTCATACGAAGTTTATTTCTGGAAAGGAAATCATCATTAAAAATTTTGAAAGTACAGATTAAAAATATAATATAACAGTTGTAAATTTATTTACTGTGATGCCAATTTATATTATGAAATCAAAAGTTTGATTAGATTTTCATGAGTGGGCAGGTAAAGTCTTGTTTCCAATATATTGAATTTTAGTATTATTCGCGATAATATCTAATTGTATTGTAAGCAAAGCTCTTTATCATAATTAATAATTATTCCAATATTTTTAGGTGTAAGATAATAGAGGAGATTTTTTTGCAAGAAGTTTTTAAAATTAGCAGAGATTAATGTTAATGTTACCCTTTTGTTTTTTGTATTCTCAGGTTTAATTAATTATATTATGAAGACATGTATTTTCAACAGTTTATAGGGGGATAGAATACATTATTATTTTGGGTCTCAAAAGTGAATATTACTTACTGTATATTCACTGAAGCCCGAATGTATTAAAACAGATATATCATAAGATTTTCAGATGAACATACGACCTTCAACTGCTAAATGCACTTTCTTGCGAGATAAAGGTTCAGGTCTATATTTGATGAATTACAGTATGTTTCGTCCAATCCTAAACATTAAATCATTTTTTGGAGATTTTGTTATTTATTGTACGAGAGAGAGAGAGAGAGAGAGAGAGAGAGAGAGAGAGAGAGAGAGAGAGAGAGAGAGAGAAGCAACGTATGAACGCTGTGATAATGTCTGCCTACTATATTTGGAAAGTTTGAATTAAATATATATATATATATATATATATATATATATATATATATATATATATATATATATATATATATATATATATGTATATATACACACACACACTCACAAACTTGCAAGCAACAGATATTTCTGTCATAAAATAATGGAAGGTTATGGTACAACTGCTTTTGTAATATTTGATTCAAGTATATTAGTTTGAGTTCGGAGTTTTCTTTTTAGAAAGTTTCTTACTATGGTTAAACAACCTCTGAAATGTTACAGTAGTTACCAACTTAACTTGAGACATAAAAGTGTAATGAAATGTCAAAATATTCGGTGTATGTCGCGAGAACAAAAAGTATTTTTACCTGCATTATTATTATTATTATTATTATTATTATTATTATTATTATTATTATTATCATCATATGCAATGGAAGATGAAATATCACTGGAAGACGAACGGATTAATGAGGTGAATCATTTAAATGTTTAGGAACTGTGATCTCTAATACTGGGTCATTAGAATTGGAGTTTAATCAAAGATTGAAAAAAGCAAATCAGACAATGGCTATAGAGTTTGGAAAACAAATCGCCTGAGATTACACACAAAAAAAAAAAAAAAAAAATCAAACTATATATCAGTTTAGTGAGATCAGTGTTTCTGCATGGAAATGAAGCGTGGTATGACAATGAAACAATATCCAAGAGATTTAGTAGATTTGAGAACAAAGCCCTCAGAAGAATATTGGGAGTTAAATGGCAGGATATGATTAGAAATGAAACTAAGAGATATTACTCGAGTGCTATATGTGGATGAGATTATGGTGAGGGGCAGATGGAGATGGTTTGGGCATGCTCTTCACATCCCCCAAAAGAGATTAGTTCACCAGACTTTCAACTGGGCTCCTCAAGGCACTAGAAGAGTTGAAAGACCAGAACTACATGGCTGAAGACTAATATTCTTGAAACCATGACAGGGTACGAATCCCGATTCTTTTAAAATAGCTTTTACTTATAAGCTTTTCTATTTCTTAAGTATATACTTTCCTCGTTTCTGCTTATCTATATAATCCTCGAATAATCATTTTAGCATTTACTATTTATACCTACTGGCATTCATGTATACACACACACACACACACATATATATATATATATATAT
>NC_090729.1:126849632-126854632 GCF_036898095.1 Palaemon carinicauda
TATTATTATTATTATTATTATCATTGACTTCCAACTACAAGGCAATTATCTTCTATTGTTCTATAAGCAAAACAGATTTTGGCCTTTATATTTCCTGTAAAATTCAGCAATGTATTACGCATTTGCCCCGCACGGGGAAATGTTTTTTCTAAAGAAACAATTGCAACATTGCACAATTTCCCTTTTCTAAAGAAGCAATTACAACATTGCACAATTTCCCTTGCTATTTTTTAGTCAATACATTACTGATAGAATTACCATTTGTGTGAATTTAAATTACGAAGAATGCGGTATTCTCGAAATAAAAGAGGAAATTAATTTCTCTATAATCTTATGAGATCATGGTGAGGGGTAGATGGAGATGGTTTGGGCATGCTCTTCGCACTCCCCAAGAGAGATTAATTCACTAAACTTTCGACTGGACTCCACTTGGCACTATAATAGTTGGAAGACTCGGGCCTACATGGCTGATGATTATGAAGCGTGAAGTAGATGATGATGAATGGAGAAGTATTGATTTAAAAGCTCAAGATAGAGACGACTGGAGAAATCTAACCGAGGCTCTCTGCGTCAATATGCGTAGGAGGAGATGATGATGATGATGATCTTATCCTTCCTCATGTTTATTCGAATATCTAAGAGACTCCGACAAGTAAATATAGTTAGATATGAATTGACTATCGGGAGAGTATCTAACAAACCTATTAAACAATGTAAAACTCCATATAAAGATTTTAGTATTTTTTTTTTTAATATGGTTTTGGGAAAATTGTGTTCTTGTAAATTAGACCGTCAATCCTGGTAATAACACAGGTAATCAAGAGATCTTTACCCGAATCTCCGCCAGATATTACTCTACGAAAGCTGTTTCTTAAGTGATATCCGTAAAATAATTCCATTTTAGATACTTTTTTTTTTTTCTTTTTTTTTTTGAAAGTATACGAGTCCAACAAGAACTGATGAACTATAAGACATTTTTTTTTTTTTTAAATTTTACTCTACTAAGTGTGGAATAGGATCCATTTATTCCCATATTAGGTTTATACATAAACTCTTAATGAGTTTGCAATGATGGAGTATAAAATTCATCTTATGGAAGAGGACTAACGAATTCATCTTCTATTACCCGAAAAAAATTAAGCTTATAAGCAGTATTTTGACCGTAATGTTTCTTATAAAAGAAAAAAAAACAATGTCAAGTATAAAAATTTCTAGTTTAAATAATCATGGTCTTCTAAATAGGCCACAAAAATGTACGAATACCAGTGAAAAAAACTATGATAAAGATGTTATTAGGTCGTAATTAGTGAAAGTTTTTCATCATGTTCTCAGAGATGTATTTTGAACATTTTTTTTCACCTTTGTGTTGTTGTGAAAATTTTCACTTTTTTTTTTAATGCAGGTTTATCTTTTAGCTTCCCAAGAACATCTATTTACGGCCGTCATAATTATGCCATTCATTGACGTCATTTCCAGAATAATGCATCTGTTTTGACGTTGTTACTGTTTTAGATTGATTTATTGTTAACTTGTTCTCATCAATTATTTATTTCCTTATTTCCTTTCCTCACTGGGCTATTTTTCCCTTTTGGAGCCCTTGGGCTTATAGAATCTTGGTTTTCTAACTGGGGTTTTAGCTTGGCTAATAATAATAATAATAATAATAATAATAATAATAATAATAATAATATCAGATTTATTACAGAATATGTGAGAAATTTTCTGAAGCCAACAACAAATGTGACAGTTTGACGTTCTAATTATCGTAGCAAATATAATACCGATTATATCAATAATACGAAATGAGATATGGTTTTAATTGGAGGAAACTCCAGCCTTTTTCAGTAAAATACCCCACGCAAAATGTCAGGTTGCTGTAAGATACATATTATCTATGTGATCATGTCGATTTTAGCTGACTAGATCAAAATAATTCATTTATAGAATATATACCCTTGCATACACGCAATATACGATTATTAATGTTACCCCTAAAGCCTTTTTAATAGTGCTTTATATTACGCCTCATTTCTTTAGTATAAGGAGAATTAATTTCGAATACCATTTTAGTTAGGACTAGATGTATTAATCCTATGCTAATCTGGATTTATGTTTCCCCATTTTGCTCTTGTCTTTATGTAGTATGGGATTTAATCTCTTTTCATGTTTGATGTATATTCATCAAAGAGCTCCCTTAAATACAAGGATGATATCATATAATGAAGATAGTAATGAGTTTTGATATTAGACATTAGAATATATGATGTTTCGTTAGAACCTTGATTAGTTTTTGATTTACTGGCTTTAAAAGGAAAACGTGTTTACCGAACTTGCAGTATTTTTAATCTGTTTTCAATAAAAATGTAATCAACCTATTTATAGATGTCATGGGTAGATACGATACTTTTAAAAGGATATAATAAAAGACAAAAATATATATTCCCAAAGTGTGAGCAGCGAGGCGAGACGAGATTCGACTACGGCCCTGTTTGGGTAATCCTGTCATCACTTCATTGTCGTCAACATTTTGGAAGTAAACCAAGCCTCGCCGAGAGCGCCTGCCGTGATAAGGAAACTGTCCTGTTTTGACCAAGATGTCATCGTCTTAATTAGTGGAGTCAGCATATTTTGAGAAACCGAGCCTGAGTGAAATCCTTGTATAGGATATATGTCATCATAGAAGGACATGTGCTTCCCTCTTGTTACGACTTATCACGTGGTCCAGGTTGCATCAGAAATTTCTTCTAGATGCTACCATGGCGTGATCGAAGTGGGCGTTTTTGAGGAAGCCAATAGAGATGCGGAATTTTTTAAAAGAACGCCTTCTATGGAAATGACCACTATAATTAACTCCGCCCATACATGGGTATATAAACTTCAAGAAGAGATTGTCCAAGAGAAGTAGGATAGGACATAAGACAAGAGAGGAACTATGTCCGAAGCAGATAAGATCCAAGTCCTAGCGAGATAAGAAACAGAGAAGACCAGAAGTCTGATAGAGCCAGATCCTAGCCTTCCCGTCAGACAACAAAAGCCCATCTCCAAAAAATCCTGTTTTAGCCGAGAAGAAAAGACAAATTGAAGCAGCCATCCCTTCCTGCTTGTGACGAGAAGTAGCCAACACTGCCTGCAGCCTGCCTTAGTTCAACACTATCATCAAATTCTTGGAAGAAGACCTCTGATGAACCAGTTTTATGCCACCTCTTTTGTGATGTCTTTGAATCCGGTCATCGTGCCAGTTTCATCTGAACTTCAGCCGCCCTTCTGCAACGTTCTCAAGCCTGAAGTCACCGTACCAGTATCGTCTCAGCAGCTGCAGAAAACCTCTGATGTTCCATCTTGATGTCACCCTTTTTGTGACATCTTCGAATCCGGTCATCGCGCCAGTTTCATCTGAACTTCAGCCGTCCTTCTGCAACGTTTTGGAGCCTGAAGTCTCCGTACCAGTATCGTCTCAGCAGCTGCAAAAAACTATTCGTTAAGTATTTCTACCTTACTGACTGCTCCCCTTATCTGTTGGTGTTTTGATTTATTTGATTGGTCAGTTAAAGTAACCGAAGAAGTAACGTTAATTTTCTTTGCAAGTTTGTGAATAAATGTGCTGTGTTTTTTCGTGAGTTTCTTTTTATATTTATTTCCCATGTTTCAATGTTGGTTGTTGTTGACATTTATTTTACTGATTAAAAGAACCTGTAACGATTCTAAGATCGTAACAGTAGATAAAAACTTAGAGATAGCAAAGGTTCCCAAAAGAAGTATGACCTCTGAAGACGTAAATATAGGCAAAGGAACTTCATTAAAGTAAAAAAAATAAAAAAAAGATGAATTTTTTACCCCTTGAATTTGGACCAATTAAACAGTTTTGTCACTATAGAAAATATTGATCAAAATATTTTCATATTGAATGTTTTTACATTCAAATAAAAAAAAATATCTGCGAAAACTAATGCTAATAAATAGACCTGTATTTGAGTTTATATTTTTATACAGCATTTTTTACGAACATTTAATAGTAAGAGACTTGTTTGAGACTAAGAGTAGAAACTGGTTTTAAGGTAAAATAAAAAAAAATTGAATATAAACAGGCGTCTTTGAGCAAAAACTCTGTTATCAAAGATTGGGACATGAGTAGAATATTTTGCTCCCAAATTGAGTTTTAAAGGGTTATAAATATCACTTCAAAATCAGTTTTGTATTTCTGCCATTGAAGTTTTTGAAAAAAGTGATGAAACTTCTTATTGATGGGTAGTGCCGCCAGAGCTCCTCGTGCGGTGTATTGTGTGCATTACTTAAAGGTATTCACATCGTTCCTTCGTCCCTAGCTACATTAACCATTTAGTCTTCAACTTTGCGTTTGTACCGCACGTGTTTCACACACACTTGTACATTGTAATGGTATTTTTTTTATTGTTTATCTCGCTCTACACCTCTCTGTTAACAGAACTGGTTTAAGCTTCTCTATTCTTGAACTGATCTGTTTAAATTTTTGTGACCTTCCTTCACTGAAAGCGTTGTTATAAAAGCTCACTGCCTGTTGAAATAAAGTTAGTTGTGTTCGTCTGGTCTCCCAATGACTGCCTAACTGGCGATACGCACTTCGTTCCCACTTCCTTTCATTTTGTTGTTTAATTTTATTTCGTAGTGCAACTGTTGGGGCTTCCCTCAGTTTCAAATGGGCACTGAATGGTCTCCCTAGACCCAGGTATTGATAAGTATAAAAGGAAAACCAAAACGTAAATACTAAGAAGTTACAGTTTTCGAGGATTCTTTTTCATGTTTATGTCCAGAGCTTGTTGAATCTTCAATTTTGATCGAACCGAATCATAATTAGACTAATAGATACTGTGGATGAATATAATAATCTCGGTATTGATAAGTATAAAATGAAATTAATAGAAAGAAAATGTGACCAAAACGTAAATACTAAGAAGGTACATACAATGTTCGATGATTCTTTTTAATATATCCGTCAAGAGAGTGTTAATTTGATTTATGAATTT
>NC_090729.1:126874632-126879632 GCF_036898095.1 Palaemon carinicauda
TGAAATCCCGTTGTAGTTATAATATAAGGAAGGTAGTAGATGTAATTATACACCAAATTTGTGGATTATGTGAAATGATGAAATTGATGTGAAATCCTTTTGCAGTTTTAACGTAAGGAAGATAGTAGATGTAATTATACACCAAATTTGTGGATTATGTGAAATGCTGTAAATTGATGTGAAATCCTTTTGCAGTTATAATTTAAGGAAGGTAGTTATTGGGAATTATACGAAATTTGTGGATTATACGGACGGACTATCGAGGTGATCAGAATATATCAGTTGTCAGGATGAGGAAAAAACAAAAGACCAGAGAAGGGAATGTCACGTAGAGGTTCACAGGAGGCTGAATAGGGAACTGGTGAGTTTTATTGAGCCTTTTCTATAGGGAATCTAGATTCTAAAATCATAGTTTTCCACACACAGTTCTTCCCTGATTGTCAACTGAAGTTTGAATGGAGTAAATAGTGCTTCTGTTTGCAGAAACCACAATTTTGGGGTATATATATATATATATATATATATATATATATATATATATATATATATATATATTCGTATTAAAAGTAATTTTGTAGATTTTCTTTTTTTTTACTCCATAAATCGAGATAATAAATATTTCTTACAAGCTGGATTATATAAATTAATTCATACTAACCATATCATATATGATAATTTTTCCAAGCGATGTATGATAAGAGTATAAGTTATATAACTATTGACCCAATTCATTTTGTTTACAATATTTTCTGGTAGTGTAAACTGGAAAAATATACAAAATTCCCTAAGAGAATGCCAATATAGAAATGTATCTTGGATCAAATAATTGGATTTGAATATTTATGTATTTCGAAGCCCATCGTTATTAGAAGCCTAATAGATTTTTAAATAGATTTACAAATATATTTTACTCTAGGTCGCAAAATCATTATTAGTTTTATAAAAAAAACTTACCAAAAACTTCTCTTACCCAGAGGTATATTGTGATCATAACAAAACTGACAGGCCAAAAGTCCCTCATTCTTCTTTATATGTGACTGACTACTTTAACGTAGTTTCTGATCGTTGAATATTTTATATTTTTTATTCATTACTTATTGTAGTTTATTTGTTATTCCCTTATTTGAGTTCCTCGCTTTTTTATCTGTTGGACCCTTATGCTTTTCCACGGGTTAATATAATTAGTAATAATAATAACAATGATGATAAAAATAATCATCCTCATCATTATTATTATTATTATTATTATTATTATTATTATTATTATTATCATTGACTTCCACCTACAAGGCAATTATCTTCTATTGTTCTATAAGCAAAACAGATTTTGGCCTTTATATTTCCTGTAAAATTCAGCAATGTATTACGCATTTGCCCCGCACGGGGAAATGTTTTTTCTAAAGAAACAATTGCAACATTGCACAATTTCCCTTTTCTAAAGAAGCAATTACAACATTGCACAATTTCCCTTGCTATTTTTTAGTCAATACATTACTGATAGAATTACCATTTGTCTGAATTTAAATTACGAAGAATGCGGTATTCTCGAAATAAAAGAGGAAATTAATTTCTCTATAATCTTATGAGATCATGGTGAGGGGTAGATGGAGATGGTTTGGGCATGCTCTTCGCACTCCCCAAGAGAGATTAATTCACTAAACTTTCGACTGGACTCCACTTGGCACTATAATAGTTGGAAGACTCGGGCCTACATGGCTGATGATTATGAAGCGCGAAGTAGATGATGATGAATGGAGAAGTATTGATTTAAAAGTTCAAGATAGAGACGACTGGAGAAATCTAACCGAGGCTCTCTGCGTCAATATGCGTAGGAGGAGATGATGATGATGATGATCTTATCCTTCCTCATGTTTATTCGAATATCTAAGAGACTCCGACAAGTAAATATAGTTAGATATGAATTGACTATCGGGAGAGTATCTAACAAACCTATTAAACAATGTAAAACTCCATATAAAGATTTTAGTATTTTTTTTTTAATATGGTTTTGGGAAAATTGTGTTCTTGTAAATTAGACCGTCAATCCTGGTAATAACACAGGTAATCAAGAGTTCTTAACCCGAATCTCCGCCAGATATTACTCTAAGAAAGCTGTTTCTTAAGTGATATCCGTAAAATAATTCCATTTTAGATACTTTTTTTTTTTTTTTTTTTTTTTGAAAAGTATACGAGTCCAACAAGAACTGATGAACTATAAGACATTTTTTTTTTTTTTTAAATTTTACTCTACTAAGTGTGGAATAGGATCCAATCATTCCCATATTAGGTTTATGCATAAGCTCTTAATGAGTTTGCAATGATGGAGTATAAAATTCATCTTATGGAAGAGGACTAACGAATTCATCTTCTATTACCCGAAAAAAATTAAGCTTATAAGCAGTATTTTGACCGTAATGTTTCTTATAAAAGAAAAAAAAACAATGTCAAGTATAAAAATTTCTAGTTTAAATAATCATGGTCTTCTAAATAGGCCACAAAAATGTACGAATACCAGTGAAAAAAACTATGATAAAGATGTTATTAGGTCGTAATTAGTGAAAGTTTTTCATCATGTTCTCAGAGATGTATTTTGAACATTTTTTTTCACCTTTGTGTTGTTGTGAAAATTTTCACTTTTTTTTTTAATGCAGGTTTATCTTTTAGCTTCCCAAGAACATCTATTTACGGCCGTCATAATTATGCCATTCATTGACGTCATTTCCAGAATAATGCATCTGTTTTGACGTTGTTACTGTTTTAGATTGATTTATTGTTAACCTGTTCTCATCAATTATTTATTTCCTTATTTCCTTTCCTCACTGGGCTATTTTTCCTTTTTGGAGCCCTTGGGCTTATAGAATCTTGGTTTTCTAACTGGGGTTTTAGCTTGGCTAGTAATAATAATAATAATAATAATAATAATAATAATAATAATAATAATAATATCAGATTTATTACAGAATATGTGAGAAATTTTCTGAAGCCAACAACAAATGTGACAGTTTGACGTTCTAATTATCGTAGCAAATATAATACCGATTATATCAATAATACGAAATGAGATATGGTTTTAATTGGAGGAATCTCCAGCCTTTTTCAGTAAAATACCCCACGCAAAATGTCAGGTTGCTGTAAGATACATATTATCTATGTGATCATGTCGATTTTAGCTGACTAGATCAAAATAATTCATTTATAGAATATATACCCTTGCATACACGCAATATACGATTATTAATGTTACCCCTAAAGACTTTTTAATAGTGCTTTATATTACGCCTCATTTCTTTAGTATAAGGAGAATTAATTTCGAATACCATTTTAGTTAGGACTAGATGTATTAATCCTCTGCTAATCTGGATTTATGTTTCCCCATTTTGCTCTTGTCTTTATGTAGTATGGCATTTAATCTCTTTTCATGTTTGATGTATATTCATCAAAGAGCTCCCTTAAATACAAGGATGATATCATATAATGAAGATAGTAATGAGTTTTGATATTAGATATTAAAATATATGATGTTTCGTTAGAACCTTGATTAGTTTTTGATTTACTGGCTTTAAAAGGAAAACGTGTTTACCGAACTTGCAGTATTTTTAATCTGTTTTCAATAAAAATGTAATCAACCTATTTATAGATGTCATGGGTAGATACGATACTTTTAAAAGGATATAATAAAAGACAAAAATATCTATTCCCAAAGTGTGAGCAGCGAGGCGAGACGAGATTCGACTACGGCCCTATTTGGGCAATCCTGTCATCACTTCATTGTCGTCAACATTTTGGAAGTAAACCAAGCCTCGCCGAGAGCGCCTGCCGTGATAAGGAAACTGTCCTGTTTTGACCAAGATGTCATCGTCTTAATAGTGGAGTCAGCATATTTTGAGAAACCGAGCCTGAGTGAAATCCTTGTATAGGATATATGTCATCATAGAAGGACATGTGCTTCCCTCTTGTTACGACTTATCACGTGGTCCACATTGCATCAGAAATTTTTTCTAGATGCTACCATGGCGTGATCGAAGTGGGCGTTTTTGAGGAAGCCAATAGAGATGCGGAATTTTTTAAAAGAACGCCTTCTATGGAAATGACCACTATAATTAACTCCGCCCATACATGGGTATATAAACTTCAAGAAGAGATTGTCCAAGAGAAGTAGGATAGGACATAAGACAAGAGAGGAACTATGTCCGAAGCAGATAAGATCCAAGTCCTAGCGAGATAAGAAACAGAGAAGACCAGAAGTCTGATAGAGCCAGATTCTAGCCTTCCCGTCAGACAACAAAAGCCTATCTCCAAAAAATCCTGTTTTAGCCGAGAAGAAGAGACAAATTGAAGCAGCCATCCCTTACTGCTTGTGACGAGAAGTAGCCAACACTGCCTGCAGCCTGCCTTAGTTCAACACTATCATCAAATCCTTGGAAGAAGACCTCTGATGAACCTGTTTTATGCCACCTTTTTTGTGATGTCTTCGAATCTGGTCATCGTGTCAGTTTCATCTGAACTTCAGCCGCCCTTCTGCAACGTTCTCAAGCCTGAAGTCACCGTACCAGTATCGTCTCAGCAGCTACAGAAAACCTCTGATGTTCCATCTTGATGTCACCCTTTTTGTGACGTCTTCGAATCCGGTCATCGCGCCAGTTTCATCTGAACTTCAGCCGTCCTTCTGCAACGTTTTGGAGCCTGAAGTCTCCGTACCAGTATCGTCTCAGCAGCTGCAAAAAACTATTCGTTAAGTATTTTTACCTTACTGACTGCTCCCCTTTTCTGTTGGTGTTTTGATTTATTTGATTGGTCAGATAAAGTAACCGAAGGAGTAACGTTAATTTTCATTGCAAGTTTGTGAATAAATGTGCTGTGTTTTTTCGTGAGTTTCTTTTTATATTTATTTCCCATGTTTCAATGTTGGTTGTTGACATTTATTTTACTGATTAAAAGAACCTGTAACGATTTTAAGATCGTAACAGTAGATAAAAACTTTGAGATAGCAAAGGTTCCCA
>NC_090729.1:126887132-126897132 GCF_036898095.1 Palaemon carinicauda
CTGGGCCTCCATACAGTCTCTCATTCACTTTTTCCTTATCACAATCATTTGCTACATTGACACTATTCATATCTAAATCCCTATCATCTAATATATCATGTACAATCCCATCTACCTCGTTCTCGTTTGGCCCTATAATTACACTCATTTCTGTAAACAGTTCATCCATTTCATCAAAAACATTCTCAACTTTAGCAAAAGAATCATTCATGCTACTTATCATTCTCCTGTCTCTCATTCTTGCGTTATTCATTTTTTCTTTTACATCATCTAACGAAAAGCCACACACACTATAAGTATCATTCATACTCAGCCACGTTTCATCTGTATTAATACATTTATCCTCCACACTCACTTGTTTATTTACACTCTTGTCATACTTATTACTATTCTCACTTTTACTTATAAAATTTCTCCTTCTTTCATCCTTACTTAACACTTTCAAACGCCTCTTTTTCCTATATTCAACTAACACTAATTGTTTATTTTTCAGCTCTAACTTCTCATGCATGCTAGATTCATACTTGCTCATTTCCAACCAATTATTCATCCCGTTCTCACAAACATTGATCCTATTCCTTCCACACACACAGGAGGACTCACCCAGCTGAACCCTCTCACACTCTAATTTCCCGAACATCCTGGCTGACTTAATCCCTTCTTCCTACAAACTCTAGCTACATGCCCATCTGCACCACATTCACTACACTTACCCTGCGGCTCCTTGCACATTCTAGCATAATGACCATTCTTACCACAATTACCACAAATCACATTCATACGATTACTACGACATCCACTCGCTATGTGCCCAGTCATACCACACCGATAACATTTTACCCCTTTCTCTTTCTTGCACTCGCTAATTCTATGCCCTACCTCACCACATCCAAAACAAGCACCTAGAGCCCATCTACATTCATTCTTCTTATGACCAACTTTCCCACACCTATAACACTTTTCATCACGGACACGGCTATCTGACATATCTCGATGTGCACTCACACTCCTATCCCTATTGCGCCAATTACCCTGCCTAAATCCTTCATTTGTCCTTACAGGTATTCCCACATTACTCGCCCTAACACTCCTATCTACTACATTATTAGCTACCCTCATTGGTCCTCTCAAAATTGCATCCTTATAACTACCAAATTCTATTACACTTTCTTCCATTCCAGTTCTTACACTCACAGATTTACTTTATTTCATGCACCTATCTAACTCATAATCCTCAACTATCTCTAGTATATCATCCCATGTCAATCTCTCTTGCGTCCACCTCATTTTCTCCTTGCGTTTCAAATGAATAAACTCAGCAACATTCTCAGGTACAGTAGCCAAAAACTTCCTCATTAACTCCTTGTTCTCATTTATACCTTCATCCCCATACTTCTTCCTAGCTAAAGTTTCCAACCTACATACATACATTGATATTGCTTCTCTTGCATTCATCCTTGCCTCATCAAAATAATTTTTACGCTTATACCGAACACTCCCTTTCATACGTTTTACCTGCTCAATTATTCTCTTTTTCACACTTTCATAATCAACATTCCCTACACTCATTATCACTCCATACATCGTCGACAAATACCCAGTCAAATATTCTCTTAACTCCCTAGCCCAAACTCTTTTACTATCACCATACTTATCCTGACAATACCTCTCATACTCCTTGAAAAACTCGTATACATCCCTACTACTATGCTCATTGTACCTTTCACATCGAGGTACCTCTCTCATAAACACAGTCTTACACACATCCCGTTCATTCTCACTGCTATCATCACTGCTACCTTCCTTCTTGTTTCCTACTTCCTCGCTAGAATATAAGGAATCTAATTCCACAGTCATACTCCTATCCTTGATCATACTCTTCCTAGCCCTTTTCTTACTCGCCACTTTTACCCATTCACGATCATCCTTATTATCAGCCTGATACTTTTTCTTCTCTTTCTTTACATCACTTTTACCTTTCTTATTCTTCCTATTACATTTTTGTTCATCCTTACTATTCCTAATTCCCTTATCTTCAATCTCACTATCACTATTACTATTACTATCACTATCACTTCCTTTCCCATTATCACTAACCTTAGCCTTCTCATCCACTACCAACCCATTACCCGAAACTAAGGACACTACTCCGACTGCACCTTCACCCATTATAGTTTTCATCATCCCCATGACTTGCCCCATCATAGCTTCCAATTGGTTCTCCATTCGTTCCTCATTCTCTTTCATCCTCATCTCAACACATTCTTCCACTCTCTCTACAGTTCCCCTTAACTCCCTAAGCTCCTTCTGCATCACCTCATTCTCCCAGTGCAACCTCTCATTCTCTACAAGCAACCTCTCCTCACGCTCCTTACTCAGCCGCAATTCCTTCTTCAAAACCCTTAAATGCTCCTCCATTTTTCATCAACCTTATATCTAAATTCTTAACCTAATTCAATCCTTCGTCAAAGAGTCCAGCTTCAATCCCACCTCGGCAGTCCCTGTTCGGGAGCCAAAATAATGTGGCGGGATGTTGCAAAAACAACCCCCACACCCTTGAATCTTACTTACTGACAATTGTCTCCTCAACACATACTTTCCCCTTACTTTATCATAAACTGGACTCTTGAACAAAAAGAACACAAAAACCAACCATAACCTTAAAACTATATTTATGAATACCAAAACAATCACTTAATACTAAAAAATCACCAACCATATTCCATAACCAAAAAAAATCACACTTAGCACTACAATCTTAACTTACTATATATAGAAAACACATTCAAATAACCACATGAAAAACAAAACTTAAAGCTAAAAATTCCCTTCAACTCCAAATATAAACGTAAAATATATATATATTTCTGAGAGAACTCCTTCGTCCACACAAGGGCCAACAGTCTTTAATTGCCCAAAAACCACAACCTTATAGCAACCGTGACACTGACAAATATCAACACAACTGAATTGATTGATTTTGGGTCGTGTGCGTTGTCATCATAATCATCATCATCATACGTAATCTTGTTCAACAGGCCAGGTCATCAACGCTTGGTCAATCCAAATGAACAGTCTAACACAATTAATTAGAGGCCAGGTCATCAACAATTATCCAAATCCAAGCAGTCGTGCCAAGTTCCTTATTATAGCCAAGTCGTCATCAATCACTGTCACATTCAAAGAAAATCTCTCCAAAGGAGGAATCATGGCTTTTTAAATCAATCAACACTTCCACGCTAGACAGAAAAATATATAAATATAATCCAGCTCTCACAAACGGAACTGCCTCAAGCTGCAGTCAAATAAAAAAAGCATTCGCTCCGAAACATTCACCACTGTCGTAACCTAACTAAAAACATAAACAAACAACATCAAATATACCGACAGTCTTTCCCACTACAAACAATCATTCGCTAACTACCACTTGTTCTTCGGTGCGCACCGCGGACACACAAACACACAAACACACACACACACACACTCTCTCGCGCGATTTAGCAAAACTAAAGTAAATGAAATCTCTCTCTCTCTCTCTCTCTCTCTCTCTCTCTGGATTTGGAAAAAGAAAATAAACAAAAAATAAAACAAAAATTAATCCTCCACATTCCTCCCCCCTTACTTTGCCAAATCCGTCTCACACAAAACTTACAATATTTTTTTCAATACGCAGTCGGGAACGGGACCTCTACTCCGAAAAAAAATAAAACAAAAATTAATCCTCCACAGTATCACACAATTAAATTAGAAATTTCATGTTTGTCTTATATAACGATATAAGAAATGTCACTTTTAAATTTAGGCAGCTTTATCATTTGCCGGGTGGTACAGTAAGTGTCAAAAGTATCACTACAAATTTCAAAAATTATCATACTTCTTTATAAACTCTCTTGGGGTTGCCGGTTAGTGAATTTCGAACGAAACCCTATATAATGTGTAGCTTCACCTTTGACGATTACTGTACTAGAAGCAGCTGCCCTCAAATTACCTCTTGATGTTACATTTTGACGACCAAAGTCTCCTGTCATTCTTCTGGCAGATAGTTTTTATTATCTTTTATTATCGTTAAGACCAGTAAAGCAAATTTTTCTTTTATTTACTAAGCTTTGGCACCCTTTCTTCTCTCTCTCTCTCTCTCTCTTTCTCTCTCTCTCTCTCTGTATGATCTTTCAGATTTGAAAAAAACAAACCTCACAACGTTTCCTCCGGAGTGCATACCTGCTTATTCTGCTTCATCCTCTCTTGTTTTTATTTTGATTTATGTTATTGTTTATACATATGTACAGTTGGACACAGTAATTCATGGTACACCCTGCTCTGGAGAACTGCACCTTGCCACCCCCCTTACGACACGGCGAGTTCCTGTGTTTTTCCCCGTTCACCACCTCTGCCATGTCTTCCTACACTATCTGTTTGGTAACTCTGATAGGGTGCAGTTCTTCTGAATGTGGTGTACCTGGGACTCCGGTGTGCAACCGTACATATGTATAAGTAATTCCATTTTTTTTATTGAATTTGTGAATGATTGTCGCTCTTTGCTTGGCTTTGGTACCATCAAAATATTCATTTTAAGTATCTATTGGACAGGGGAATTCTAATGATACGTCACAAGTTCTGATGCGGGAAACGAATATTAGATATTATAATCATTATAAGGGCAAAGATATGGCAAATTATCACATTACCACAACAATTTAGAAAAATTTTTTGATTCCCAAACAATTTATCTATTATCTGCCTATCTATATACAGATAAGTATATGTTGATATTCATATACTGGTATATATGTGCTGTATGTGCATATATAAGTAAATATGCGTATGCATATATACTGTAGGTATATATTTTGTTTGCATATGTATATAATTTTATATGTTTGTATAAATATATGTATATAGCCTACATATATAAATATATATGTGTCACATAGTCATATCTATCTATATATATATCTACCTATCTCTATATCTACCTATCTCTATATCTACCTATCTCTCTATATATCTATATATATGTGTATATATATATATATATATATATGTATATATATATATATATATATATATATATATATATATATATATATGCAAGTTAGTGTGCTTTTAGAGCGTGACAGACAAAGTGCCTGCAGTTCCCAGATATTTTAATAACTTTTAAGCTCCCTTAAAATATTTTTTTTTTTTTTAAAATTGAAATGATAGATTCATGGACTATTAAAAAAATAGTTTTATGGTTAGAAATCACTATGAACAGGTAAAAATGAATGATTTTCAAAACTTTTCTTTCGTAAACCTGTAAATTCGAAAATTGCTATATAACTAAACATTGTATGGCTAATCTCGAAGCCATATACATTATCCTTTGAACTGCTTTATACCTGAACATGTTTACCTTTTTTCTTTAAGTGAATTATCATTTGGGATTTCGAACCCTTCGACTATCTATTGGTTTAGTGAAAATTGAAAAAAAAAAAAACAGTAAGCATATTAAAATGAAGCGATCTTCAGTCTTCCTTTCGCCTGATCTACACTTACCATATTGAAATTTCATGTCAGTGTAACCCAAAGAGATCAACATCCTAGAGCGAACTCATTTCTAAAAATATAATCCTTTATGCAGCCTCATGAGGCAAACATGGACATTATTGTTTTTTGTTTCCTATATTTTTATTTATAGTTTTCTGGGAAATAAGAAAAATTTAATAGGATTACGAATATACTGTCAAAGACCATGGTTTGTGTAAGGAAGTGTCTTCTAGTTTTCATGGTGCGTGTTGCTTGAGAGGTTGGTGAGGATCAGGTGGTCAATAATAGAACTGGGAGAATTTGCTTCCTGGAATTATGCATGGACGAGACTGGGTGTTTACTTGGTACGGAGAGAGAGAGAGAGAGAGAGAGAGAGAGAGAGAGAGAGTGTGTGTGAGAGAGAGAGAGAGAGAGAGAGAGAGAGAGAGAGGCTTCAGTTTTGATAGTGCATTTATCTATGTACTAAATTATTTCAAGAGGGTATTATGTCATTTATCTTCATACTAATGCATTTCGGGTGGGTACTATGTAACAGATGTCTTCAATTACAATGCACGGCGAATAGGCGAATTTGACTAATTAATAGATTGAATAGGACATCTACGCTTAAGAATTTGCATTAGAAAAACGGTAAATGGCTGACAACATTTATTCCAGGAATTTGCTGTTTTGAAAACGGATATATTGACGTAAATGAGTGATATTACGGTCACCAACCCGTAAAATATAACAAAGTATGATAAAATTACAGTCACCTGTATTTTACTTAAATACGGTCACCAATCCGTAAAATATAACAAAGTATGGTAAAATTACGGTCACCTGTATTTTACTTAAATACGGCTGAGAACAATATATTTTTACGGAGAATTTTTTTATTTGTAAGTGTAGCTTTCCTGAGTATGGTGAATAATATTTCTGTTATCTACTATTAACATTAATCAATAAGTAGTTTTAATTCTCGCGAAGAGATAAACAACAACCAAAGTCATGCATTTGCTTTTTCCCATTACGGGCTATGCAATTGAGCTGACCAATTCATGGAATTCATGATTCGATCTTCCAGACCCTGAATTTAAGAATCAGGGTAGCAAAGATTTTATATATATATGTATATATATATATATATATATATATAGATAGATAGATATAGATATATATAATACATATCATATAATGTATATATAAATATCTATTTATCTATCTATATATACATATATATATATATATATATATATACATATATATATATATGTATATATATATATATATATATATAAACATACACACACGCACACACACACACACATATATATATATATATATATATATTTATAATTTTCATCATCATCAATCATTACTAGTTCACTGCAGAACAAAGGCCTCAGACATGTCCTTCCACTTGCATATGTTAATGGTCTCTCTTTCCCAGCCCACGTGCGCAGTCTTCTCTTCCATCCTCTGCAGCTTTGACAATCCTTAGGGATCCAATCTGTATATATATATATATATATATATATATATATAAATATATATATATATATATATATATATGTATATATATATTATATATGATATATATGTATATGTATATATATGATAATAATAATGATATTGGTACGTTCACAACACGAATGAATATACGAAAAATTAATTGTTTCCTTTTCAGCAAATAGCATGTTCATATATTTTATAGTTTTCATTATAAAGTAGGAAGCAAATGTCAATTTTACCAGTATTTTTTATTTCATAAATGAGTTTTATCTAGAATGAGACAAAAAGACAATATTGGCATTTTATTTATATACTGTATATATTTGATTTATATTTTTTTTTTTAGTTTTAAAATATGGTGATTTTTCTTATAAGCGAAAAAGTTCCATGGTAATTAAGAGCTGTAGCATATTCACCGTCAATTAGATTATCTTAGGAGAATTATTAATTAGCTACAATAGTGTATTTTCAGAAAATAAATAGTGTGATATCAGTATTACATGTTTTGTAAAAAAAAAAAAATACTTGTTTTTCTGTTAAGTAGAGCAGTGAAGTGATTTTAAAATTCTAAATAACGTCTTTGATATGTTGTTATCTGTCTTATGCCGATGAAGTTTGGATACATCCTGTTTGCTTTTTGAAGTTTGGACACATTCTTCTTCTTCCTTTTTTTTTTTTTTTTTTGATACATACTTTTTCCAGCGTTTGTTTGTCCGTCTGTCACGCATTTCTTCTCAGTTAAACTTGTGGGAGTGGGCTGTTAGGTTGTAACAGAGAGGCGAGAGGAATGTAACTAAGCTTTATCAAACAGATATCGAGCTTATATGCAAGGATTTGCGAGCAAGAACGTCACAAAAAATCAAACAAAACAAAAAAACCTGAGGTAGCAAGCTTATGTAGGTTGATCTATTATCAATGTTGAGAAGACCAAACGATAAGACAGAAAAGGCAATATCCTACAGTGCACAAGCGTGTATGAAACATGTGCGGTACAAACTCTCCTTACACGTTTAAAATGATTTTATTCTTATCTTGGTGCAAAGGTAAACTGTCAGCATTTTTATACCATATGATATCCCCCTTTGAGGGTGTAGCTCCGGAAAGATCGTCAAGAGTCTCGATCTGCCTTTAAAAGCCAAGTCAACAATTCTCTTATGTAGAAGGCCAGTTACAGAAAACAATTGGAAGTTTTGGATGATTATTATTGTTTGCAGAGTATAAGTTGCGAAGGTATAATTAGAAGGCTGCGATATATGAAGATAAATGGAAGAGGTGGAAAGGCTATCGTAGAGAAGGTTGAAAGAAAATATTTATAGGTGGTGCGGTCATGTGGAAAAAATGAATCGTACGAAAAGAGAGACAAAGCATGCGCAATGCGTGTTAGGGGGGATTCGACGCACTGAAAATGAGCCTCTGTATAAATGCAACGAGTTACCAATGTTCTTAAAGTTAGAATAAGAACGTGGCAATGACTGTTTATATCCAGAGGCCACCCTCTGTGAAAGGAAAAGAACATCTTTATATAAACTGCAGTATATGATATTGTGAGCTGTGGAATGTTCTCCATGCATTATTTAATAACTCCCTTTGTACCCCTCCCTCTCTCAGATTAGGTTGCATATTTTATCTTATCTCCTTATGGCATTAAGCTAGCGTTCGTGGAAGGGTTTTGGTATTTTTAGCATCAGCCTCCAAATATAAAAGTAAATTCTGAGAGGTATTAGAGCAAGGCAATCTCTCTCTCTCTCTCTCTCTCTCTCTCTCTCTCTCTCTCTCTCTCTCTCTCTCTCAATCAAAACGATTTTGAATTTCCACGTCCGCAATAGCAAATTAGGGATTCCTGTTTGCAATATTACTTGCATATATTTACGTCATGGCCAATTATCAACAACATGTTACCTGAAGTGTAGCTTTCATGATAAATAAAAAAAAGTGTATTGAATGTATATTTGCTAGGATGCCGCTTGAAATTTTTAGAAATGTATTAGAGTTAACTGCGTATGAAACTAATAATTTGCATTGATATTTGTTCACAATCGAAGTAAAACTGGCTGTTATGGTAATTCAGCACTGATCTATTGAATGTATCACTTCATTTTGCAACATAATGTTGCAATTGAGAATTTTATTCGAAGAAATTCATTGAATTCTGATTGGTGATTTAGTAAAGTTTTATTTTTTTCAGTCTTAAACAATTTTAAAGATTGGTACGCGTTAGTTTACTGGCGAATTTGTGAAGTAATATTTGGGGGGGGGGGGGGGCGGTTGTAGTTTAGATTGATTGATTGATTTTGAGTTTTTTTTTTTATCCTGACATCGAAGGTCATTGACGCTGATATCGCTTTTTATAAATAAAGTATAAAAGGATATTCAAATTAAAATCATAAAAGCGATGATATAATAAAAGTTGAATAGCTTTTAGAAGACCTGCTTCTGAAATAAATCTAAAAGTACCGCTACCTTAGTACAACAAAAGCCTCCAAACTTATCGGAGCTTTCGTTACCATATTTAGAAATAAAGGATAATGGTTATATAATTTTTGGTGTGGAATTAAGTTTTTTACTATGGGGGATTTAGTGAATTTATTATTTGTAATCTGTCATTATTACTCAAATATAATAAGGACTTGTTGCTTACACATTTCTGCTTGAATTGATTGCCTTTATGCTATTTATATCTGTTTTGGGAGAAGTGAAACTTTAAAAAAAAATTCCATTCACAGATTTTCTAAAATTGGGGAAAGGACGAGCCTAAAGTTACTGTGTTGAAAGCTTTAAAGCTGAAAAATAAATATCCTTCATAGCTTTGAAATCAATTTACACTTATCTGCTAGAATAGGAAAGTTGTATCTATCGTTTATTTCCGTAGAAATGCAAAAATCTTATTTAGCGGTAGGTGGGTAAATAGAATATCATTAAAGCAGATCTATGGAGTTATTAGTTGCTCATACAGATGATTCTCCTCTCTTTCACGGATCAC
>NC_090729.1:126904632-126924632 GCF_036898095.1 Palaemon carinicauda
AATTTGTGGATTATGTGAAATGATGAAATTGATGTGAAATCCTTTTACAGTTTTAACGTAAGGAAGATAGTAGATGTAATTATACACGAAATTTGTGGATTATGTGTAATGATGAAATTGATGTGAAATCCCTTTGCAGTTTTAACGTAAGGAAGATAGTAGATGTAATTATACACGAAATTTGTGGATTATGTGTAATGATGAAATTGATGTGAAATCCCTTTGCAGTTTTAACGTAAGGAAGATAGTAGATGTAATTATACACGAAATTTGTGGATTATGTGTAATGATGAAATTGATGTGAAATCCCTTTGCAGTTTTAACGTAAGGAAGATAGTAGATGTAATTATACATGAAATTTGTGGATTATGTGTAATGATGAAATTGATGTGAAATCCCTTTGCAGTTTTAACGTAAGGAAGATAGTAGATGTAATTATACATGAAATTTGTGGATTATGTGTAATGATGAAATTGATGTGAAATCCCTTTGCAGTTTTAACGTAAGGAAGATAGTAGATGTAATTATACATGAAATTTGTGGATTATGTGAAATGATGAAATTATGTGAAATCCCTTTGCAGTTTTAACGTAAGGAAGATAGTAGATGTAATTATACATGAAATTTGTGGATTATGTGTAATGATGAAATTGATGTGAAATCCTTTTGCAGTTTTAACGTAAGGAAGATAGTAGATGTAATTATACATGAAATTTGTGGATTATGTGAAATGATGAAATTGATGTGAAATCCCTTTGCAGTTTTAACGTAAGGAAGATAGTAGATGTAATTATACACCAAATTTGTGGATTATGTGTAATGATGAAATTGATGTGAAATCCTTTTGCAGTTTTAACGTAAGGAAGATAGTAGATGTAATTATACATGAAATTTGTGGATTATGTGAAATGATGAAATTGATGTGAAATCCCTTTGCAGTTATAACGTAAGGAAGATAGTAGATGTAATTATACATGAAATTTGTGGATTATGTGAAATGATGAAATTGATGTGAAATCCCTTTGCAGTTTTAACGTAAGGAAGATAGTAGATGTAATTATACATGAAATTTGTGGATTATGTGAAATGATGAAATTGATGTGAAATCCCTTTGCAGTTTTAACGTAAGGAAGATAGTAGATGTAATTATACACCAAATTTGTGGATTATGTGAAATGATGAAATTGATGTGAAATCCCTTTGCAGTTTTAACGTAAGGAAGATAGTAGATGTAATTATACATGAAATTTGTGGATTATGTGAAATGATGAAATTGATGTGAAATCCCTTTGCAGTTTTAACGTAAGGAAGATAGTAGATGTAATTATACATGAAATTTGTGGATTATGTGAAATGATGAAATTGATATGAAATCCCTTTGCAGTTATAACGTAAGGAAGATAGTAGATGTAATTATACATGAAATTTGTGGATTATGTGAAATGATGAAATTGATGTGAAATCCCTTTGCAGTTTTATTGTAAGGAAGATAGTAGATGTAATTATACATGAAATTTGTGGATTATGTGAAATGCTGTAAATTGATGTGAAATCCTTTTTCAGTTATAATTTAAGGAAAGTAGTACAGTAGATGCAATTATACACGAAATTTGTGGAATGTGTGAAATGATGGAATTGATGTGAAATCTTATGCAGTTCTAATGTAAGGAAGGTAGTAATTGGGAATTATACGAAATTTGTGGATTATACGGACGGACTATCGAGGTGATCAGAATATATCAGTTGTCAGGATGAGGATAAAACAAAAGACCTGAGAAGGTAATGTCACGTACAGGTTTACATGAGGGTGAATAGGGAAATGGTGAGTTTTATTGAGCCTTTTCTATAGGGAATCTAGATTCTAAAATCATAGTTTTCCACACACAGTTCTTCCCTGATTTGTCAACTGAAGTTTGAATGGAGTAAATAGTGCTTCTGTTTGCAGAAACCACAATTTTGGAGTATATATATATATATATATATATATATATATATATATATATATATATATATATATATATTCGTATTAAAAGTAATTTTGTAGATTTTCTTTTTTTTACTCCATAAATGGAGATAATAAATATTTCTTACAAGCTGGATTATATAAATTAATTCATACTAACCATATCATATATGATAATTTTTCCAAGCGATGTATGATAAGAGTATAAGTTATATAACTATTGACCCAATTCATTTTGTTTACAATATTTTCTGGTAGTGTAAACTGGAAAAATATACAAAATTCCCTAAGAGAATGACAATATAGAAATGTATCTTGGATCAAATAATTGGATTTGAATATTTATGTATTTCGAAGCCCATCGTTATTAGAAGCCAAATAGATTTTTAAATAGATTTACAAATATATTTTACTCTAGGTCGCAAGAGCATTATTAGTTTTGTAAAAAAACTTACCAAAACTTCTCTTACCCAGAGGTATATTGTGATCATAACAAAACTGACAGGCCAAAAGTCCCTCATTCTTCTTTATATATGACTGACTACTTTTACCTTGTTTCTGATCATAGGATATTTTATTCATTACTTATTGTAGTTTATTTGTTATTCCCTTATTTGAGTTCCTCGCTTTTTTATCTGTTGGACCCTTATGCTTTTCCACGGGTTAATATAATTAGTAATAATAATAACAATGATGATAGAAATAATCATCCTCATCATTATTATTATTAATATTATTATTATTATTATTATTATTATCATTGACTTCCACCTACAAGGCAATTATCTTCTATTGTTCTATAAGCAAAATAGATTTTGGCCTTTATATTTCCTGTAAAATTCAGCAATGTATTACGCATTTGCCCCGCTCGGGGAAATGTTTTTTCTAAAGAAACAATTGCAACATTGCACAATTTCCCTTTTCTAAAGAAGCAATTACAACATTGCACAATTTCCCTTGCTATATTTTAGTCAATACATTACTGATAGAATTACCATTTGTCTGAATTTAAATTACGAAGAATGGGGTATTCTCGAAATAAAAGAGGAAATGAATTTCTCTATAATCTTATGAGATCATGGTGAGGGGTAGATGGAGATGGTTTTGGCATGCTCTTCGCACTCCCCAAGAGAGATTAATTCACTAAACTTTCGGCTGGACTCCACTTGGCACTATAATAGTTGGAAGACTCGGGCCTACATGGCTGATGATTATGAAGCGTGAAGTAGATGATGATGAATGGAGAAGTATTGATTTAAAAGTTCAAGATAGAGACGACTGGAGAAATCTAACCGAGGCTCTCTGCGTCAATATGCGTAGGAGGAGATGATGATGATGATGATCTTATCCTTCCTCATGTTTATTCGAATATCTAAGAGACTCCGACAAGTAAATATAGTTAGATATGAATTGACTATCGGGAGAGTATCTAACAAACCTATTAAACAATGTAAAACTTCATATAAAGATTTTAGTATTTTTTTTTTTTTTAATATCGTTTTGGGAAAATTGTGTTCTTGTAAATTAGACCGTCAATCCTGGTAATAACACAGGTAATCAAGAGTTTTTTACCCGAATCTCTGCCAGATATTACTCAACGAAAGCTGTTTCTTAAGTAATATCGGTAAGATAAATCCATTTTAGATTTTTTTTTCTCAAGAGCATACGAGTCTAACGAGCACTGATGAACTAATAGACATTTTTTTTTCAAATCTTAATTTTACTCTACTAAGTGTGGAATAGGATCCATTTATTCCCCTATTAGGTTTATACATAAGTCCTTAATAAGTTTTGCGATGATGGAGCATAAAATTCATCTCATGAGAAGAGGACTAACGAATTCATCTTCTATTACCCGAAAAAAATAAGCCTATAAGCAGTATTTTGACCGTAATGTTTCTTATAAAAGAAAAAAAAAAACAATGTCAAGTATAAAAATTTCTAGTTTAAATAATCATGGTCTTCTAAATAGGCCACAAAAATGTACGAATACCAGTGAAAAAAAAAACTATGATAAAGATGTTATTAGGTCGTAATTAGTGAAAGTTTTTCATCATGTTCTCAGAGATGTATTTTGAACATTTTTTTTCACCTTTGTGTTGTCTTGAAAATTTTCACTTTTTTTTTAATGCAGGTTTATCTTTTAGCTTCCCAAGAACATCTATTTACGGCCGTCATAAATATACCATTCATTGACGTCATTTCCAGAATAATGCATCTGTTTTGAAGTTGTTTCTGTTTTAGATTGATTTATTGTTAACTTGTTCTCATCAATTATTTCCTTATTTCCTTTCCTCACTGGGCTATTTTTCCCTTTTGGAGCCCTTGGGCTTATAGAATCTTGGTTTTCTAACTGGGGTTTTAGCTTGGGTAGTAATAATAATAATAATGATAATAATAATAATGATAATAATAATAATGATAATAATAATAATAATAATAATAATAATAATAATAATAATAATATCAGATTTATTACAGAATATGTGAGAAATTTCCTGAAGCCAACAACAAATTTGATAGTTCGACGTTCTAATTATCATAGCAGATATAATACCGATTATATCAATAATACGAAATGAGATATGGTTTTAATTGGAGGAATCTCCAGCCTTTTTCAGTAAAATACCCCACGCAAAATGTCAGGTTGCTGTAAGATACATATTATCTATGTGATCATGTCGATTTTAGCTGACTAGATCAAAATAATTCATTTATAGAATATATACCCTTGCATACACGCAATATACGATTATTAATGCTACCCCTAAAGCCTTTTAATAGTGCTATATATTACGCCTCATTTATTTAGTATAAGGATAATTAATTTCGAATACCATTTTAGTTAGGACTAGATGTATTAATCCTCTGCTAATCTGGATTTATGTTTCCCCATTTTGCTCTTGTCTTTATGTAGTATGGCATTTAATCTCTTTTCATGTTTGATGTATATTCATCAAAGAGCTCCCTTAAATACAAGGATGATATCATATAATGAAGATAGTAATGAGTTTTGATATTAGACATTAAAATATATGATGTTTCGTTAGAACCTTGATTAGTTTTTGATTTACTAGCTTTAAAGGGAAAACGTGTTTACCGAACTTGCAGTATTTTTAATCTGCTTTCAATAAAAATTTAATCACCTATTTATAGATGTCATGGGTAGATACGATACTTTTAAAAGGATATAATAAAAGACAAAAATATCTATTCCCAAAGTGTGAGCAGCGAGGCGAGACGAGATTCGACTACGGCCGTTTGGGCAATCCCGTCATCACTTCATTGTCGTCAACATTTTGGAAGTAAACCAAGCCTCGCCGAGAGCGCCTGCCGCGATAAGGGGACTGTCCTGTTTTGACCAAGATGTCATCGTCTTAATTAGTGGAGTCAGCATATTTTGAGAAACCGAGCCTGAGTGAAATCCTTGTATAGGATATATGTCATCATGGAAGGACATGTGCTTCCCTCTTGTTACGACTTAACACGTGGTCCAGGTAGCATCAGAAATTTCTTCTAGATGCTACCATGGCGTGATCGAAGTGGGCGTTTTTGAGGAAGCCAATAGAGATGCGGAATTTTTTAAAAGAACGCCTTCTATGGAAATGACTACTGCCCACTATAATTAACTCCGCCCATACATGGGTATATAAACTTCAAAAAGAGATTGTCCAAGAGAAGTAGGATAGGACATAAGACAAGAGAGGAACGATGTCCGAAGCAGATAAGATCCAAGTCCTAGCAAGATAAGAAACAGAGAAGACCAGAAGTCTGATAGAGCCAGATTCTAGCCTTCCCGTCAGACAACAAAAGCCTATCTCCAAAAAATCCTGTTTTAGCCAAGAAGAAGAGACAAATTTAAGCAGCCATCCCTTCCTGCTTGTGACGAGAAGTAGCCAACACTGCCTGCAGCCTGCCTTAGTTCAACACTATCATCAAATTCTTGGAAGAAGACATCTGATGAACCAGTTTTATGCCACCTCTTTTGTGATGTCTTCGAATCCGGTCATCGTGCCAGTTTCTTCTGAACTTCAGCCGCCCTTCTGCAACGTTCTCAAGCCTGAAGTCACCATACCAGTATCGTCTCA
Source organism: Palaemon carinicauda (assembly GCF_036898095.1). Lineage (NCBI taxonomy): Eukaryota > Metazoa > Arthropoda > Malacostraca > Decapoda > Palaemonidae > Palaemon > Palaemon carinicauda. Next base: position 126,910,684 of record NC_090729.1, read on the forward strand.
GCAGCTGCAGAAAACCTCTGATGTTCCATCTTGATGTCACCCTTTTTGTGACGTCTTCGAATCCGGTCTTCGCGCCAGTTTCATCTGAACTTCAGCCGTCCTTCTGCAACGTTTTGGAGCCTGAAGTCTCCGTACCAGTATCGTCTCAGCAGCTGCAAAAAACTATTCGTTAAGTATTTCTACCTTACTGACTGCTCCCCTTTTCTGTTGGTGTTTTGATTTATTTGATTGGTCAGATAAAGTAACCGAAGAAGTAACGTTAATTTTCTTTGCAAGTTTGTGAATAAATGTGCTGTGTTTTTTCGTGAGTTTCTTTTTATATTTATTTCCCATGTTTCAATGTTGGTTGTTGACATTTATTTTACTGATTAAAAGAACCTGTAACGATTTTAAGATCGTAACAGTAGATAAAAACTTAGAGATAGCAAAGGTTCCCAAAAGAAGTATGACCTCTGAAGAAGTAAATATAGGCAAAGGAACTTCATTAAAGTAAAAAAAAAAAAAAGATGAATTTTGTACCCCTTGAATTTGGACCAATTAAACAGTTTTGTCACTATAGAAAATATTGATCAAAATATTTTCATATTGAATGTTTTTACATTCAAATAAAAAAAAAATTTCTGCGAAAACTAATGCTAATAAATAGACCTGTATTTTAGTTTATATTTTTATACAGCATTTTTTACGAACATTTAATAGTAAGAGACTTGTTTGAGACTAAGAGTAGAAACAGGATTAAAGGTAAAATAAAAAAAATTGAATATAAACAGGCATCTTTGAGCAAAAACTCTGTTATCAAGGATTGGGACATGAGTAGAATATTTTGCTCCCAAATTGAGTTTTAAAGGGTTATAAATATCACTACAAAATAAGTTTTGTATTTCTGCCATTGAAGTTTTTGAAAAAAGTGATGAAACTTCTTATTGATGGGTAGTGCCGCCAGAGCTCCTCGTGTGGTGTATTGTATGCATTACTTAAAGGTATTCACATCGTTCCTTCGTCCCTAGCTACATTAACCATTTAGTCTTCAACTATGCGTTTGTACCGCACGTGTTTCACACACACTTGTACATTGTAACGGTATTTTTTTTATTGTTTATCTCGCTCTACACCTCTCTGTTAACAGAACTGGTTTAAGCTTCTCTATTCTTGAACTGATCTGTTTAAATTTTTGTGACCTTCTTTCACTGAAAGCGTTGTTATAAAAGCTCACTGTCTGTTGAAATAAAGTTAGTTGTGTTCGTCTGGTCTCCCAATGACTGACTAACTGGCGATACGCACTTCGTTCCCACTTCCTTTCATTTTGTTGTTTAATTTTATTTCGTAGTGCAACTGTTGGGGCTTCCCTCAGTTTCAAATGGGCACTGAATGGTCTCCCTAGACCCAGGTATTATAAAATGAAAACCAAAACGTAAATACTAAGAAGTTACAGTTTTCGAGGATTCTTTTTCATGTCTCTGTCCAGAGCTTGTTGAATCTTCAATTTGGATCGAACCGAATCATAATTAGACTAATAGATACTATGGATGAATATAATAATCTCTGTATTGATAAGTTTAAAATGAAATTAATAGAAAGAAAATGTGACCAAAACGTTAATACTAAGAAGGTACATACAATGTTCGATGATTCTTTTTAATATATCCGTCAAGAGAGTGTTAATTTGATTTATGAATTTGGATGGAACCGCATTAAAATTAGGCTAATAATTGCTATGGAGTAATTTGTCATTTATTCTTCGTAGAAAAAAAGAAAATTTATCTAATAAGAATAAAAATATATATTCAAGTTTTTACCCTGACATTTCTTACGCTGGTAAATCATTCTGACTGAAACGCCAGTGCCAAATTACTGGTAATACAAGACGAAAGAAATACAATAACAGAATAAAGAAAGTTATCTCGTCTAACAGAAGCAAGCTGCACGACATGTACAGCATTTCCGTGCTAGTTTGAACTGGAGCAGAAAAAATAGAAAAAAAAGAAAGTAGGTTTCGCAGTATTTGTGACTGGAAATGTCTATCCAATTCTTGCAGTAACACGTGTCCCCATTTCAGCTTTTCTGATACAAGTCATACTTAACATACTTGGTTTTATACATTTAATGTATAAATTAATGTAATATATTGTATAAATATCTAGTATATATGATACATAAAAGAACTGAATTCAGCATTTTTTTTATTTCATCATCATCATCATCCTCTCTTATGCCTATTGACGCAAAGGGCCTCGGTTAGATTTCGCCAGTCGTCTCTATCTTGAGCTTTTCAATCAATACTTCTCCATTCATCATCTCCTACTCCGTGCTTCATAGTCCGCAGCCATGTAGGTCTGTGTCTTCCAACTCTTCTAGTCCCTTGTGGAGCCCAGCTAAACGTTTGGTGAATTAATCTCTCTTGGGGAGTGCGAAGAGCATGTCCAAACCATCTCCATCTCCCCCTCCTCATGATCTCATCCACATATGGCACCCGAGTAATCTCTCTTATAGTTTCATTTCTAATCCTGTCCTGCCATTTAACTCCCAATATCCTTCAGAGGATTTATGTTGTCAAATCTACTAAATCTATTGGTGATTGTTTCATTGTCATACCACGCTTTAAATTGGTTTGTCTCCTATCCCGTAATAGCCAAATTTCGATTTATTATAACTTGTTTTTTTTAATGGATTAAGCAATTTACGTTTGAGCGTTACAAGTGGAAATGAAAACCCTTATTAGATAAAAATATTTAATGAAAAATTGAGAAATCATTACTTTATTAAGCCTCTGTGGCATCGCTAATTTGATTCTTACATTACTTCCGAGAATATTAAAAAAAAACTTTCCTTCGTTATTTTTAAAACTTAATTAACATTATTACATAAAGAGCTAATTATTTCAGCTCTGTGTATTAGAAAAATGAATTACCTTTAATGCTAAGTTCAGGTTCAAAGATAAAAAGATAATCTAATGAAATACGATGTGTCAAAGAATCCATGTAATATGTATGATTCCATTTGTTCACTTTGTTTCATTAGAAATTATGTAAATTGGTCATGGTATTAATTTTGTAGTTTTCTATTTTAATTTTCAAGGTAGTCTTTTCTTATGAATATATATTGGTATAATAGATAATTCATATAACTTCCATTCTCTCTCTCTCTCTCTCTCTCTCTCTCTCTCTCTCTCTCTCTCTCTCTCTCTCTCTCTCTCTCAGATATAAATTCTAAAACTACCATTATGTTAAAAATAAACCACACTCCATCGATTTTTACATAGATAAATAAAAGTCATTAATAGTAACATGCAATGGACAACACCTTGGTTTAACTAAATGTCCAAAGACTACCAAATTTATCCCTGGAAATTTACTTAAATCCAGAAACGTACCCTTTAGGCGAAAAGGTGAAATATAACCAAAGTAAACTAGTTAACATTTGTGTAGCCCTGATGAGAGCCGTAAGGTAATGTCTGAAACAGCTGTCGTGCTAAAATAATAAAGCGAACAGTATAGAGGAGTGTTTCGTCTTATGTTTTGGACTTTAAGATAGGCACTTTTTGGAAATGATAGACTTCATGTGCACAACCGTATGTAAGGAAATATGTCTGTGTGTGTGTATATATATATATATATATATATATATATATATATATATATATATATATATATGTGTGTGTGTGTGTGTGTGTGTGTGTGTTTGCATATATATGTATATGTATGGTTTTATATATATATATATATATATATATATATATATATATATATATATAGTGTATTTCTATATATATGCAGTCGTATTCGTGTACCCGAGTCGTACAGATTTTCAGACTTCTTCCAAGTACTTGAAAATTCATTATTTGTTCTGCGCACTCCAGTGTTTCCCCTTGTATGAACATCCAAACGACTGAGCCGAGGTGCAGCGCTGTCTTCTCTCATTGTTGCAAAACTCGTAAATTACTGAGGGCATAAAAATCAATCTTTCCGATTGCCTCTGTATTTTCTCCTCCTTTTTCTGTTTGGCTTCGTTTGTCTTCTTTTAGTCTTTTTATTTCAATGTATTTTTTGCCCCTATAATTACGTAGGCGTTTCGTTCGGTTTTTTTTTTCTGGCTATATTGTATTAATTTATCTACGTTGTCGATAATTGTTGTCCCTGTGCGAAATTTTTTAATATTTTTCAGCATCTGTGACTTTTTGTACATACATGAATATATATATATATATATATATATATATATATATATATATATATATGTATATATATATATATGTATGTATATATATATATATATATATATATATATTTATATATATACACACACGCACATATATATGTGTGCGTGTGTGTGTGTGAACATTAATACCTGTTTTCAATAACATTGCAAAATCCCCATGAGAACGTTTTTCCCAAAAATTCTTTTCAAATAATGGGTTGTGTTAGATTTAATTACAAATATTAATACTTTCATTTTATTAAACTTTTGCACTGACGGTTAGCTTCCCATTTTCTCAGGCCACAAGTTTGGCGAAGGCTGAACTACACCTGGCCGCATCTTTTTTGAAATTGCACAGAATTACAGAAATAGCATTTGCATTGTTTTTTAAAAAAGGTTCATACGTTGTTTTCCATGTAAAAAGTCTCCAGGATCGGGGAGATATGGGGTTCAGCGTTGGCTCTCTCTCTCTCTCTCTCTCTCTCTCTCTCTCTCTCTCTCTCTCTCTCTCTCTCTCTCTCTCTCTTTTCCAGGGAGCTTTGTTCGGATGATTAACAATTTTTCACGTCTCAACTTCTTCTTTTATCTTTGTTAATTCTCTTTTATTGTAGGGTTGACCCCTCAAGTTAACTTTCTTCATGTATTTCTGTTCTTTGCATCTTCCCACCTCATTCCTATACCTCCTCACTACTTACCTCACTCTTATCCCTCCTCACTACTGTACATCCATCCATCTGATACGCTGATGCCCCACACTCCTTCCCATCACTGTCACGATGTTAACTGTTGATTAGCCCCAACTCCCTTAGTCAGGTCGCGTATCATGACCTAAACATCGGTCGAGTGTGCCTTCGCCTCTGCCTCTTCAATACACCTTAGGGTTGTGGTGGCCTGGTGGTTGTGTCCTTACCTGGTGATTGCCAGATTGGGGTCCGAGTCCCACTCAAACTCGTTAAGTTCTTTTGGTCGCTGCAACCCCACTGTCTTTGTGAACTAAGGGTGGGGGTTTTGTGGGAGCCTATAGGTCTATGTGCTGAGTCATCAGCAGCCATTGGCCTGCCCTCCTTGGTCCTCGCTTGGGTTGAGAGGTGGCTTGGCCTCTGATCTTTTTTTAATATGGATAGTCTCTAGGGCATTGCTTGCTTGATAGGGCAATATCACTGTCCCTTGCTCCGCCATTCATGAGTGGCCCTTAAATCTTTAAATAGACACTCGAGCAGTGGTGTCTTCCATACCCTACAGCATACGTCGCTAGTTCCTTCCAAGAGACCCGCCGTTATTCTGACTTTATACATCTAAAATAAAATGTGATTTGTCTAATTCTACCAATTTGTATCTTTCCTGATAGAGAGGGTATGATGAATAATTGATATATGAGCAGTTTCACACCCTCAAGTATTCCATTTATGTGGTTTGATGACTTAAACTTTTGGTGAATAAAAATGGTTAGTTCACCAAATCCAAAATTATTTTATTTCAAAAGATGTTTAATATCTGAAAGTGGTTAATGCTTCAATATCCTTTGTTCTTCCAAATACCCGGTATTAAAATGAATAACAGGAACAGATTTTTTCTATTCAGTCTATCAATCATAACAGGTTTTAACCTTAATTTTCAAGACCTAATGAATATGAATGTTTTTAAGTGAGACGTTATATTGAATGGTAAAGCTGATGGATTGTCAGAAAATAAACTATATATATATATATATATATATATATATATATATATATATATATATATATATATATATATATACATACATACACGTGTGTGTGTAGTGCATGGTATCTTGCAGTAAAAGTCTTTAAACTTGGTCAATGAAATAAAGAGATAAACTAGAACCAGAGATCTCATAAAATAAGAGATATATAACTTATGTAAGATAGTTAAGAAAACTAAACATATGAGAGCAAATAACTGAATGGTGTGATATGTTATTCTAGTTCATTCCTCAGCTGTTCATTCACAACCTCTGGTTTAGCTTACGAATAACAAACAATTTTCAGAAACATTTATGAATATTTTTTGTATAAACATCCATAGTAAGTTTAGTTGCAGAAGATGTAATTGGAATATTTTTCATTTGCAAATAGTCACAGTTACTTTCCACGGCAGTATTAAAGCCTTGATAAATAATGCGAATTTCATCCCTCATCATCATCATCATCTATTCCGACGTTTATTAACGAATAGGACCTCTGTTAAATTTCACCTGTCGTCTCTATTTTGAGCTTTTAAATCAATACTTCTCCATTTATCATCTCCTATTTCACGCTTCATAGTCCTCAGCCATGTAGTCCTGGGTCTTCTCTACTATCTAGAAAACCTCGAAGAACCTGTCATTAACAGTAATTCTGAAATTCTCTTCAGGGAAGTCAATTGTTGAAACCTTATATTTGCCAGTGGCTGATATATTAAATTCTAATAACTCGAAAAATCGTTAAATAGAATATCATCATCATCATCATCATCATCTCCTCCCAGGCCCATTTACGCATAGGTTCTCGGTTAGATTTCGCAAGTCGTCTCTATCTTGAGCTTCTAAATCAATACTTCTCCATTTATCATCTCCTACTTCACGCTTCATAGTCCTCAGCCATGTAGTACTGGGTCTTTCCTACTATCTAGAAAACCTCGAGGAACCTGTCATTAACAGTAATTATGAAATTCTTTTCATTGAAGTCAATTCTTGAAGTCTTATATTTTCTAATGGTTATGTTAAATGTAAAATCTTGAAGAATCATTAAAAAGAATATATGAAGAACAATTTTTCGTGCCATAAGAAAGACGTAAATAAGTGAATTGTAATCATAATAACCCATGTATATTGTCGTGCATGAATATATAACGTATTTTATTATATATATTTTGCAGAACTTGGTGGATGTAAAAGCAGTAGAAGTATATAGTTATTATAAAGACAACCCGTGGTTGTTTTATATATTCTAGGAAATTATCAAATCTGATAATTTCGTTTGTGGTTTGATTTGCTCCAATGAAAAACACATTTCCAAAATATTCATAGGAGCATATTGTTATTCAGATATGCAAATGAAATTAAATTTCTACTGCTCAAAATCCATAAGCCACAATGGGTTCAATTTAGTCCCTTCTTTTCCCTGTTCGATGTGAGGCAGTTTAGAAATTCTGATTGTGGTTTATTTATGCACTGTCCCTAAGGAACTCAAATGAATGTTTTTCCTGATCCCTCTAAAAAAATCCAGTAATATTTCCTTGGTACACACATTTGTGGTTTGGTCAAATAATTTTTTCTTATTCTTTTTTGTTACAGATAATATTGTTGGCTTTTCGAACAAATGTGGCCTCCAATTTACAAGGAAACTTCTTATTTATTTATTTATTTTTTTTTTTTTTGCTCTTACCCGTCCCCTCTTCCCATTACTCAACGAACGAGTCCTATGGATTTACAACAGATATTCAGATAATACATCATTATCGACAAAATTTTTACACATGCACACACACACACACACACACATATATATATATATATATATATATATATATATATATAAATTATATATATATATGTTTATATATATATTTATATATATACATATATATAAATATGTGTGCATGAAAATACATGTATATATATGTGTATATAGATACACTTATATATATATATATAAATATATATATATATATATATATATATATATATATATATATATATATATATATATATAAGTGTGAGTGTGTGGATATATATATTTGCGTTTGTGTGTATAGAGAGAGAGAGAGAGAGAGAGAGAGAGAGAGAGAGAGAGAGAGAGAGAGAGAGAGAGAGATTTTTAATCTTGTGTAGTATTTTCTGTAAATGGCAAACTCTTCGCTTCCTTAATTACATGTGTAATAATATTTGTCTCATATCTATTTACAAACATAACGTATCGAAATAGAATAGCTGTGGATGATATTTCTTTCCCTATCTGAAGAACAATATTATTATTATTATTATTATTATTATTATTATTATTATTATTATTATTATTATTATTACTAGCTAAGCTACAACCCTAGTAGGAAAAGTGGGGTGCTATAAGCCCAAGGGCTCCAACAAGGAAAATAACTCAATGAGGAAAGTAGATAAGGAAGTAAAAACGAGTTCGAAACGCATTTCTTTATAAGATAGGGCATTAATACACAAACATAATTCCCTGTCAGTCAAAAGAGGATAAATCACCGAAGAGCGATTGGTTGGAAGGATTTGGCACAGGTGTGATGTACGTCAATTGATGGGGGGATAATACCCAACTGGAGGTCACGATCTCCTCAGGTAACGAAGGAGATCTCGTTCGAAACTAATCCACTTTTAACGGATGTGTCGCACGTTTTCTGTTACGATTCCGAGCTGGAACGTGGAAGGGGGTTTTAATTTGTGTGAATTGATGAACACGTGGTCAAGGATAATTAAAACAAACTTGGTACCGTCAACAAGGGATGGTGTTAAACCTGCCAGTAGTAAAATACAATTATTATTATTATTATTATTATTATTATTATTATTATTATTATTATTATTATTAGCCAAGCTACAACCCTAGTTGGAAAAGCAAGATGGTATAAGCCCAAGGGCTCCAATAGGGAAAAATAGCCCAGTGAGGAAAGGAAATAGGGAAATGAATAAATCATGAAAACAAATTAACAATATATCAAAACAGACATGTCATATATAAACTATTAACACCGTCAAAAACACATATGTCCTATATAAACTATAAAGAGACTCATGTCAGCCTGGTCAACATAAAAACATTTGCTCCAACTTTGAACTTTTGAAGTTCTACTGATTCAACTTCCCGATTAGGAAGATCATTCCACAACTTGGTAATAGCTGGAATAAAACTTCTAGAATACTGTGTAGTATTGAGCCTCATGATGGAGAAGGCCTGGCTATTAGAATTAACTGACTGCCTAGTATTACGAACATGATAGAATTGTCCAGGGAGATCTAAATGTAAAGGATGGTCAGAGTTATGAAAAATCTTATGCAACATGCATAATGAACTAGTTGAACGACGGTGCCAAAAATTATCTAGATCAGGAATAATAAATTTAATAGACCGTAAGTTCCTGTCCAACAAATTAAGATGAGAATCAGCAGCTGAAGACCAGACAAGAGAACAATATTCAAAACAAGGTAGAATGAAAGAATTAAAACACTTCTTCAGAATAGATCGATCACCGAAAATACTAAAAGACTTTCTCAATAGGCCAATTTTTTTGTGCAGTTGAAGAAGACACAGACCTAATGTGTTTCTCAAAAGTAAATTTGCTGTCGAGAATCACACCTAGAATTTTAAATCATACAAAGTTAAAGAAACATTATCAATACTGAGATCCGGATGTTGAGGAACCACCGTCCTTGACCTACTTACAATCATTCTTTGAGTTTTGTTAGGATTCCACTTTATACCCCATAATTTGCATCATGCACTAATTTTAACTAAATCTCTATTAAGGGATTCACCAACCCTAGATCTACATTCAGGGTATGGAATTGATGCAAAGAGAGTAGCATCATCTGCATATGCAACAAGCTTGTTTTCTAGGCCAAACCACATGTTAGGTTTATATAGTATGAAAAGTAATTCTTATTGTTCTGTCGGACTCTAGAGAAAATATTCAAAGAAATAAAAGTGTCCAAACTTTAGTAGCATATGAGTCTAAGTGTATAGGGATTGATGATTAGCATTTAAATAACTTAAAAGAATAGATGTTATCTCGGAGAAAACTGGTTTGTGATCTTATTTATCGCAATATCTAGTTACAGGTCTTGTTAATGCCCGTGCTGTCCTTTTTGTAAGGGGAATATTCTCTTATCTTCTCTTGATATTAATTTTAATATTGGTTGTAATGTAGAAACTAGGAGCAATGATATCATTGAAGCACCGTAGGTCAAAGTCATTTAGATGTAGAGGGATATAGTATTGGTGAATGAGGTGATAAAAGGAGTATGTTAAAAGTATGATAAAGTGTGATAAAAGTATGATAGAGTATGATAGAAGGACTGCAACTTCGCCTAAACATAACAGTGATCGAAGAAACCAGTGATAACCAATATTGGAGTAGTATTGACACGTATCTTTTTTGTTCTTTTCCATGTAATATATCAGGGTTTTTTGTGGGTATGTTTTAACACACACACACACTCTCACTCACTCTCTCTCTCTCTCTCTCTCTCTCTCTCTCTCTCTCTCTCTCTCTCTCTCTCTGATATTCCCCTTACCAATTTTCTCAATAGTTTTAATGTTTCAAAACGTAGACTTGCAAATTGTAACAACAAACTCTTCCCATCTTCACCGGCAAAGAACATCATAAAATTGCAGTGATACAAATTTAAATCGGAATCCAATTTCAAAATCGTGTAAAAGTTGTAAGAACTTTTTAGTTTATCAATATCTGGTTTTCTGACGTATTATCTAGGTGTAGTTTGCTACCACCCTTTTTCTCAAAATAATTTACAAATTCGATATGCATATAATCAAACAAAATTAATTTTATATGCAGATAAATTTAATTTCTTTTCACAGTTCATTAAAAAAAATGTTTTACTCCTGTTCTCTTTTGTAATATCTTTTTTTGCAATAAGATGAGGAAGTCATCAATATATAGATATATCTATTGTGTACTGATGTTTTATTATTCCGTTTAGAAATGTTGATTGAATTAATTTCTAATTAGATTAAGTGTATTATTACTTTGAATTTTATGGAATGATAAAAAAAGAATATTAAATAACCGTCAATTGCAAAAATTATCTTTACATGTGTGTTTTAAGTTTGCAAACTACTCGCGCGTAGGAACACACACATGTATGTATGTATGTATGTATGTATATATATATATATATATATATATATATATATATATATATATGTATATACATATATATATATATATATATATATATATATATATATATATATATAATTTTCCGGTTACGCTCAGCGGCATTGTTGTACGTATGACTACTCGGTCTTTCCCTGTCCCTTTGGAGAGGGGGAAAGGGAATAGTCATACCCTTATGAGAGTGGTTTGAGTATGATAGGAGAAGAGGCATTTCTATCCAAATATCTAGCCGACATTTTTGACTGGTTGTTCACACTAGCACAAAGTATATATATATATATATATATATATATATATATATATATATATATATATATATATATATATATATATATATATATATATCATCACCATCTTCTCCTACGCCTATTGACGCAAAGCGCCTTGGTTAGATTTCGCTAGTCAACTCTATCTTGAGCTTTTATTTCAATACTTCTCCATTCATCATCTCCTACTTCGCGCTTCATAGTCCTCAGCCATGTAGGCCTGAGTCTTCCAACTCTTCTGAACGTTTGGTGAACTAATCTCTTTTGGTGAATGCGAAGAGCATGCCCAAAACATCTCCATCTACCCCTCATCATGATCTCATCCACATATGGTACTCGAGTAATCTCTCTTATAGTTTTATTTCTAATCCTGTCCTGCCATTTAACTTCCAATATCCTTATGAGGGCTTTGCTCTCAAATTTACTAAATCTATTGGAAATTGTTTCATTATCATACCAGGACTCACATCCATAGAGTAACACCGATCTCACTAAACTTATATATAGTCTGAATTTTGTATGTAACTTTAGGCGATTTGATTTTCAAATTTTGCTTAATCTACCCATTGTCTGATTTGCTTTTTTCCATCATTCACTAAATTCTAATTCTAAAGACTCTGTATTGGAGATCATAGTTCCTAAATATTTAAAATTATTTTACCTCATTAATCCTTTCTCCTTTTAATAATATTTCATTTTCCATTGCATACTCCGTTCTCATCATCTCTGTCTTTCTTCTATTTATCTTCAGCCCAACCTCGTGTGATATTTCATGCATTCTGGTTAGCAAGCATTGTAAATCCTGTGGTGTTCTGCTAACAAGGACAGCATCACAAGCATAATATAGGTCTGCTAAATTTCTATCACGAATCCAGTCCATTCCTTCTCCACCATTTCTGACTGTTCTACGCATTATAAAATCCCTGAGGAGAATAAACAACATAGGTGACAAGACATTCCCTTGTAGGACTCCGCTGTTCATTGTAAATATATATACATTGTATTGGTTCCGGAAGCCTTGTGATTAGGGACTATTAATAGCCACGCTTTGTGAGCCGGAAGTTAGAATCCTTTTCGCACTTCGAAAAAGTGTCCAGTAGTGTTCAAAAATTCCTGTCCTGGAGCGATAGCGATAGGAACTTTAATGGAGCGTGTGCAGTAGGTGGCAAGGGACTGAGCATATGCATATATGGTCGGTGTCTAGGGCTTGTCATTCATAGGTAACCTTTTTATTATTTTACATATCCATGGTTTTTCAGCTCCGTTGGGTACTAACAATATGCAACAGCACTGGAAAGAAATTCAAAATCATATCATTCCATAATACTTTTGTATATATTTTTATATGTGAATGTATGTGTGTATATTTGAAAGCTTAAGAAAGTCACCTCTCAAGTATATGACATGATATATGTGTCTTACCTGTGTTTTTTGAAATGTTATAAATATCATATGGGGGTCAAATATTTTGAAAAGTGAAACATAGTGAAAAGTCAAATATTGCGAAAAGTGCAACATAGCGAAATGTTGAATATAGCGAAAAGTAAAAAATAGTGAAAACAAAACATATGAAGCAATTGTCATGAACCGCAATGTCACTTAGGCATCAACTCATTCATTTTGGAATTATTTCGCATAATTGTATGTTAATTAGTTTTGAAATCGTCGCATTTCTTTTAAAATGAACACAACGTAGTAAATTAGAAATATCACTTGAAAGTAGGTTTTTTATTATCATCTTGATAATCCGAAGTTACAGCAAATCAAAGATAAAACCGATGCATCTTCGTGATCAAGATGGATGAGATGGAGTCTGTACCATTATTTCAAATGTCGAAAATACTGAATACTCATAACATCTTGTTATGATGGGAACTAAGATATAATGGTTAGGGAGAGTTATTTTGTGTGTATTTAAGTGTTGGTCGTCACGGGGAATGAAAAAAAATATTAAACACAGCATTATTTTTTTCCAATGATATTTTTTATAATAAACAACGGGATTTTTAAAACATTTATGTATCTTTAAAAAATTCATTCAGAAACACCCCATTTCGTTGACTTAATAAGATGATTTAAGACGCCTTATGAATACAAATTCAGGTCATGAAACTTTATAGTGTTTTGATAATGAAGTTTGAAATATTTGCTGTGTTAGTTTTATGAACGCGAAATTCATTATATATTTTTCCTTAGTCTGTCAGACAATCTGTTAAGATTAGTGAACCACTAATCTCGTAAAAAGATACGGTCAATTTGTTAGTTTTAATGTAAACGTTTTACATAATTAAAATAATTTCCTTGATGATACACTTATAGTATTATATGATTTTATGGTGGTAATGTTTGTCATTTAAACATTTCTACTTCGTAGTTTTTAACATTTTAATCAGAGGTGCCATAAATCTTTATTTAATGATTTTTTACGATAGAAATATTACGTTTATTTAAAGATTATTACTTATTTGTACCTTAGCTATTGTTGTTTCTAGTATTTATATTGCTATTAATTCTTTATAATTTTATTATCTTTGGATCTATAGAGATTATATTTGATGGTATGTTGATAATTATCATTTGAAAAACATGGAAGTTGAAAATCCAAGGTAA
>NC_090729.1:126927132-126936362 GCF_036898095.1 Palaemon carinicauda
GGAGTTGCACATTAGCATGGAATGGTCTCCAAGGCCCCAGTACAGGTGTACCAGTTTCAAATTACCCCCTCCAAATCTTACCCCCCGGTAATTTGAAACCGGATTCAAACTACCGGGGGGTAACTTGATACCGGTTTCAAGCTACCCCCGGGGGTAATTTGAAACCGGTTTTATGCTACCCCCCTGTTTTCAAATTACCCCCCCTCGTTTTTGCGCAGGATCTCATCATTTATGAATATTAATAAATTGCTTTTAATCAGGGTCAACACAATCATTAGGTTATATGTATATACATGTTTTGTTTCACCTATTGGTATCGTTTATTAATATCCAGCCTTTATCCGTCTTATGTTTATAGCTTAGCTAATAAATGTCGGATATTCCATTATCAGTCATGGGTGCATATTTTTCCGAGACAGGAAGACGAGGTGAAATTTGATTTTGACGGTTATTTTTTCCATTATTTGAAATATTTCATAATTATATTGCAAGCAAATATTATATAAGGTATAATCAACATATTGATCAAAAGTATATATGTATACACACACACACACACACACACACATATATATATATATATATATACATATATATATACATATACATATATATACATATACATATATATATATATATATATATACATATATATATATATATATATATATATAATACATGTATATGTATTTGTATGTATGTTGTAAATACTATATCATTCAGGATATCTGTAAATAATTGACACTTTTAATAAAGCAAGATTGTAAGCAATTATAACAGTTTTAATAAAACGTGGTACAGTACATGCTGTTTGCTTCTACTGTACTTACATTGGTTGTTTGTATACGAAAACACCTGAACTACGGTAAAGTCGTTACACTTATAGCCCTCTATGGATTGCATTGAACACAGCTTGTGTTAATCTCACAACTGTTGTTACTGATTTTAGCCTAAGGGCAGGCAGCTGTGTGTTATCATGGGCTAAATCAAATCCTATATAAACCATCTTCCAGAGTAGTAAGTGATGGATTCGTGTATGGATTTTTTTTTCTCTGTTGTTGATCTCGAAATGGAAAATTATTGAAAAACTGAGTGATAAAATGTTTAAGAATTTTACCTGAAATGTATCATAAAGAAAAAAAAGACCTCGCCACATGGTCACCTGTACATTTCCATGCGGTTTATATAACACTTCTGCCCCTTTGTCATAGCTCCATTCTTTCTTATTACTCATTTCATCAAATGACAAAACAGCAATACCTAGTAATCGAGACTTCATACTATCTTTAATGTCCTCTGGTTTAAAATGAATCGAGCTAACAGTAGCTTACACAACGTTAATTCTGTCTGCACGACGACATGCATGTTGGTAATTTATATTTGAGCTTTTATTTTTTACGTGCATAGCATCCAAATACTACGAAGTTACTATGCATTATCAGTGACAGAATAAATGAATAAACAGAGAGATATATGGACACAAGGAGTTCTATTGTTATATTGCAACTATGGGTATGGTCAAACCATTTTAAGAGCAAACTCGGAGCCCAATAGCGGCATTGCCAGTTCTCTTGGGTCATTTTCAAAGCACACCTGGCTTAGCCGCTTTAATCTATGGGCGAGCCAAGAATAGGAGAAAAGGGTCAACTAATAAGTCATTCACCCGGATTTGAACGGTCTAAGAATATGATCCTTTAATTTGATACTCTCCCTAAATTGTTTCCTTCGTTCTTTTTGTTTGCAACCACGTGGTGACAAGTTGAAACTCTTAAATATAACAAATAGCAAAATTGTATAAAACGATTAACATACTAACAGAAATAATCTTAATTTTGATATCAAATGAATTCATTTCTCAATTCTGATTGATTATTAAAAGACAGGATTCTTTACAAAGGATTTAATTAACTAGGTTTAATATGGTATATTTACGTAGCTGATTGTATTGTTTTAGAATTTATCTAATTAATCGACAAAATTAATTTCTTTACAACAAAGGTTATATTAGCAAACGTGGTTATGGTGACTTCGTCAGATGAAGTTAGTGCTATCACAAAAGATTCAATAAATTAGTTCATTCAGACCATTTTCATGTCTTCCTTTATAATGTTATCAGTATGCTTAATACCCTTGACCCAATTTGCCTTGCAAATCTGAAACAAAGTCGTTTTTTTATAAGTTGGCTGCATATGTGAAACGTTTTATTGTTTGGTTAATTCCAAATTTAACAATTTCATTACCATTTTCCCATTTTTTCTTAATATTTAATTTAGTAAATATTTTTCCATGTAATGCTAAAACAGGGTTCATTATGATGGTTTTGATTTCAAATATTTTTACGGGTAATATCTATCTTTTTTTTTTACTTAATAATCGTTTTGTATAAAGTTAGATGCGTCATAGTTTGTGTTTAATTGAAAGATAAGGCCAGTTAATTAAAAATTAAAAAAATAAATAAAATCTCGACAATCACGCGCACACTGAAATAAAATAAAGTTTTACCTCGCCGTGATCACTAAACCTTAAATGAAAGTCTGTAACTTCAAATATTGTGAATTAGGGAATTATATGACACTTTAGGTCTTAAATACGAAAATATCAACAATCACACGAACAGAAATAAAATAAAATTTTACCTCGCCTTTATCACAAAACCTTGAATTACAGTCTGTGACTTTTAACGTGTCATATAATTCACTAATACACAATTTTTGGTCTTAAATACCAGATTAAACTACTTTTCCTACTGCTGCGAAGCCAACAATAAATGCATGATACATATTTGCGATGTCACATGAATTATTTATCATTCTGATGAGGGGGTAACTTGAAAACAGAGGGGGTAACTTGAAACCGGTTTCAAACTACCCCCCCCCCCGGTAATCTGAAACCGGTTTCAAGTTACCGGGGGGTAATTTGAAACGGTGGGTAACTTGAATCCTTTACACCGGGCCTTATGGTCCTAAATTCATAAATTTCATGTAATCTGATAGGAATATTTAACAACATGGAGTAGTTATCCTTATACCTTGGTTACCCTTACATAGCATTTTCATCCGTTCCGGTGTCTGTTATGGTTCTGTAATATAAAATATATATTTCCCCTATGAGTATCTTTTTTTTGGGGGGTGGGGGTTTGGGGAGGGCTACATATTGGCAGCCCGTAGGAGTCTGCTATACCCATTATTAGAGAGAATTTATCTCATGCAGTCTAATTCTACCTGCGTGACGTCCAAGAATTGCAGTTCATAGCAGATCTTTTGGCACAGGCATTGGCGAGAGAGTTCGTTCCTACGGACAATACAAACCATCGTCCTTTAAGTAGTGATTATGTCCTTACAAAAAGGACTCAGGTTATATAGCTAGGAAAAGTATATATCACTTGAAACTTATCGTCCGTTAACTAAAGGAATTTTGTTTATATAGTTAGGGAAAATACAGATTACTATAATGATTTGTGATGTTTCTGGAAATAAAGTAACATGGCGTCCTCAGAGGAGGCCAGAGCCACAACATCTGGCTTCCGAAAAGGTCTAAACCTGTGAGACAAAAAGGAGCTTAAAAGGTCTTGTTTCGTGTATAGCAGAGGAATCTCCCGGCGAGTATTCTCGATAATTGAATATTAAAAGTTTATATACGGATATATATATAGCAGTAAATGAGACAATTTAAGAAATCTTAAGCTCAAATTACCATTAGGATGCGTGACTTTAGCCATCTCGATTGACACCCTGGCCGAAACTCGAAAGAAGTCCACTTCGGGTTTTAAATGGCATACATTTTTCGGAAAGTAAACGATGTTGCCATTGATTCCTCTCTGTTCGACCTATTCGGCCATGTTTTTTTTTTTTTCTGAACTTAAGAGGACCTTCAACGCCCACCATGAGCTTGGGACATATGCTCAATAATATCCTAAACATGAATATCTCTCTCTCTCTCTCTCTCTCTCTCTCTCTCTCTCTCTCTCTCTCATAAACGATAATACTTAGATATTTGAATTTCAATTTACTATTGACATATGAATTAATGGCATTATAGCTGCATGTCAATTTGGTACTAACAGCTATTTTTTAACAATAGCTGTTTAAAATCTCCGTAATATGCCATAGGGCCTAAACAGGAAGTCTGGACCCATAGGGCCATAACGTACCATCACAACTAAGGTGGACTAACAATGCATATACTACACAGGGGCCAGTTGTGACTCCGGGAGACTAAGCTGGGTTGGACGACGGTAAATCCTAACCATAGTTTGGACCAAGACATTTGTTTCCTGCATATACAGTAGTTATACAGGGTCAAGTGGTTCCATCTATCTTATCGAGTTACGTCCAGGAAAAGAAATTTATAGATATGCCTGATATCAAAATAATCTTATATCTCGGTGATTAGATAAGAATTACCTCTGCGGCATACAATAGAGATTTCTAGGGAGAACACATATAATTCTATTTAGTTATTCATCATTTATACAAAATGTTGGAATATATGAAAGCGTCATCTGGTTTGTCTATTGAATTTTAATTACAGGATATTATTGTGAAAAATATTCATGCATGTACTTTCCTCTATTATTCATCAAGTTTTAAGTGATGCTTAATGATTAAACACGGATACTTGAATACTTCACTTTTATCAGACCTTTAATAGGCTCAAAAAGGTATAGCAGTACTCAAGCCCACTATTATAAGATGATAATGATAATGTAATGCTATTTTGTTATCAATATCAAGTTTAGATAACTAATATTTTTTTTTTTTTTTTGTTTGGAGAATTAAAAGTGTTGTAACTTTTGGATCTTTTATATTTTAAAGCGTTGATTCTGATTGCAAATGGACTGTGGGTGCATTATAATCCACTTTTACGTATCATGTCGGTGAAAATAATAGTTTTCAAGTGTGCGATAAAATTGGAATTCAATCTAAACCTTTTACTTAATTGTTTTCATAATTATGAAAACGGCACGATTTTTTTTTCTCGTTGATTATTTTGTGTTGGTGAGTTTTTTCTTTTTTGGGAGTTTGTGTTAGATCCTCATCCATGAGCTTTTTATAGTGAAAGTTACCTAGAAAATTACCAAGGCTCTCTCTCTCTCTCTCTCTCTCTCTCTCTCTCTCTCTCTCTCTCCCTCTCTCTCTCTCGCGGATTACCATTTGCACTCTCGAAAATACGTTGGCAAATTTTCATGCTCATCTATTCACACTTATAATATATGGTTAGTGTTTTTAGTACATGTTCTAACATAGACACGCATATTTAAGTATCATTATATAGGTGTGAATATATACTGTATTTTATTATGTAAAGGTGTATATATACATACATACATATATATGTACATATATATACATATATATATGTACATATATATACATATATATTATATAAATATGTATATATATACATATATATACATATATATATATATATATATATATTTATATATATATATATATATATATATATATATATATATATATATATATATATACATATATTATATATAATATATATACAGTATATATATATTTATATCAATATACATACACATAAATTTATATGTACATAAACAATTATAAGTTATTATATTCTAATTTGAATGTCTTTTTATAAATTATGCAAAGATATAGATACCCTGAAAGGTCAAGAGCGATCCCATATCTTCCTTGGTGAATGCCATAGATACGTCAAATATTATTCCTTATCATCTCTGCACATCCAGTATCTTTCTATCTTTTTTATCTTGGGAATACATAGACTTTACCTCTATGGTAAATGCACTCTATTGATATAAAAATATGGCAGCTTTGATTTTGAAAGTCTCAACTTAATTAACTCTGATTTATATTAATCAATAAGTTTCTAAAGTAGACATATGTATATATAATATATATCATATATATTATAAATATTTATCTATATATATTAGAATACAGTATATATACACACACATATATATATATATATATATATATATATATATATATATGTATATATATATATACATACATACATACATATATGTATATCATCTTTATCATCATCAGCCATTACTAGTCCTCTGCAGAACAAAGATCTCAGACAGGTCCTTCCATTTACATATGTTTATGGTCTTTCTCTGCCATTCCACGCCCGCAAACTTGCTTAGTACGTCGATCCATTGTCTTCTTTTCTTTCGTCTGCAGCTTTTACAGTCCCTAGGGATCCTTTCTGATATTTTCTGTATATGCACAGACACACATGCCTATATATATATATAGATATATATATAGATATATATATACACATATATATACATATATATATGTATGTATAATTAGATGTATATGTATATATATATATATATATATATATATATATATATATATATATATATATATATATACACATATATATGGAAGATAGTGATAACGATATTGGTACTTTCACGACACACATGAATATACGAAAAATAAATTGTTTCCTTTTCAGCAAATGGCATGTTCATATATTTTATAGAATTCATTGCGAACTCTAAAGTATATTTTTCATTTCCCCCCGGGAAGCCAAAGGAAAGTAGGAAGCAAATATAATTTTTACCAGTATTTTTTATTTCATAAATGAGTTTTATCTAGAATGAGACAAAAAGACAATGTTGGCATTTTATTTATATACTGTATATGCTTGATTTATCTTTTTTAGTTTTAAAATATGATAATTATTTTATAAGCGAAAACGTTTCATGACAATTAGCAGCGGTAGCTTATTCACCGTCAATTAGATTATCTTAGGAAAATTATTAATTAGCTACAATAATATATTTTCAGAAAGTAAATTGTGTGATATCAGTATTACTTGTTTTGAGAAGTAGAGCATTGAAGTGATTTTAAAGTTCTAAATAACGTCTTTGATATGTTATCTGTCTTATGCCGATGAAGTTTGGATACATCCTGTTTGCTTTTTGAAGTTTGGATACATTCTTTTTTTTTTTATTTTGGCTACATACTTTTTCCAGCGTTTGTTTGTCCTTCTGTCACACATTTCCTCTCAGTTAAACTTGTGCGAGTGGGCTGTTAGGTTGTAACAGAGAGGCGAGAGGAATCTAACTAAGCTTTATCAAACAGATATCGAGCTTATATACAAGGATTTTCGAGCAAGAACGTCACAGAAATTCAAACAAAACAAAACCTCAGCTAGCATTCTTACATAGGTTGGCCTATTTTCAGTGCATGGAAGAGCAAGCGATAAGACAAAAAAAAAAAAGCAATACTGTACAGACGGTACACTATACTAGCGTGTATGAAACACGTACGGTACAAACTCTTCCTTTACACTTTACGTGGTTTTATTCTTATCTTGGTGCAAAGGTAAACTGTCAGCATTGGTTTTTTTCACCATATGATTTCTCACTTAAAGGGTGTAGCTCCAGAGAGACTGTCAAGAGACTCGAAGTGTCCATAAAAGCTAAGTCAACTATTTTCTTATGTAGAAGGCCAATGACAGAAAACAACTGGAAATTTTGGATGATTATTATTGTTTGCAGAGTATAAGTTGCGAAAGTATAATTAGAAGGTTGAGATATATGAAGATAAATGGAAGAGGTGAAAAGGCTATTGCAGTTTGAAAGAAAATGTTTATAGGGGGTGCGATCATGTAGAAAGAATGCATCCTGTGAATATTTTAGAAAAAAAAAAAAACAAGGTAAAGAAAGACAAAGCATGCGCAATGCATGTTTGGGGATTCGACGCTCTGACAATGAGCTTCTGTATAAATGCAAGGAGTCACTCTTTTTATTAAAAGCTAGAATAAGAACATGGCAATGACTATTTATTTCCTTAGGCCACCCTCTGTGAAAGGTAAAGCACATCTTTATATACCTTGCAGTACATGATATTGCGAGCTGTGGAATTTTCTCCATGCATTATTTAATAACTACCTATATACCCCTCCCTCTCTCAGATTAGGTTGCATATCTTATCTTATCTCCTTAGGGCATTAAGCTAGCGTTCGTGGAAGGGTTTTGGTATTTTCAGCATCAGCCTCCGAATATAAAAATAAATTCTGAGGGGTATTGGAGCAAGGTAATCTCTCTCCCTCTCTCTCTCTCTCCTCTCTCTCTCTCTCTCTCTCTCTCTCTCTCAATCAAAACGATTTTGAATTTCCACGTCCGCAATAGCAAATTAGGGATTCCTGTCTGCAATATTACTTGCATATATTTACGTCATGGCCAATTATCAACAACATGTTACCTGAAGTGTAGCTATCTTGATAAATAGAAAAATGTATTGAATGTATATTTGCTAGGATACTGCTTGAATTTTTAGAAATGTATTGGAGTTAACTGCGTATGAAGCCGATAATTTGCATTGATATTTGTTCACAATCGAAGTAAAACTGTCTGTTATGGGCAATCATCACATCTATTGAATGCATAACTTCATTTTGCAGCATATTGTTGCAATCGAGAATTTTACTCGAAGCAATTCATTAAATTCTTATTGCTGATTTTGTAAAGTTTTATTTTTTCAGTCTTAAGCAAATTTAAAGATTGGTACGCGTTAGTTTACTGGTGAATTTGTAAAGTAATATTTATGGGGGGGGGGGGGTTTCGTTGTTTAGATTGATTGATTGATTTGGAGTTTTCTGTCATCCTGACATCGAAGGTCATTGACGCTGATATCGCTTTTTATAAATAAAGAATAAAAGGATTTTCAAATTAAAATCATAAAAGCGAAGATGTCCTTATAAAAGTTGAATAGCTTTCAGAAGACCTGCTTCTGAAATAAATCTAAAAATACCGCTGGCATAGTACAAACAAGCCTCCAAACTTATCGGAACTTTCGTTGCCAAATTTAGAAATAAAGGATAATGGTTATATAATTTTTGGTGTGGAATTAAGTTTTTTTTCACTATGGGGGATTTAGTGAATTTATCATTTCTAATCTGTCATTATTATTCAAATATAATAAGAACTTGTCGCTTACACATTTCTGCTTGAATTGATTGCGTTTATGCTATTTATATCTGTTTCTTGATAAGTGAAACTTTAAAAAAAAAAACTCCATTCATAGATTCACTAAAATTGGGGAAAAGACGAACCTGAAGTTACGGTGTTGAAAACGTTAAAGCTGAAAAATCAATATCCTACATAGTTTTAAAATCAATTTACACTTATCTGCTAGAATAGGAAAGTTGTATCTATCGTTTATTTCCGTAGAAATGCAAAAATCTTATTTAGCGGTAGGTTGGTA
>NC_090729.1:126944362-126951862 GCF_036898095.1 Palaemon carinicauda
AGGAAGTCCTTGAAAGGGTTGCATAGATGGCATAAAAGATAAATTGAAAAGGAGTGGGCTTCATATCCAGTAGGAGCCAGTGTGGGCTAAATAGGGGGATGAATTTCACCGTAAGAGAGAGAGAAGAGAGAGAGAGAGAGAGAGAGAGAGAGAGAGAGAGAGAGAGAGAGAGAGAGAGAGAGAGAGAGAGAGAGTCATTGTTGACTCACTGCTGATGAACTTGCTCTGAATATGTCTAAGATCGAATGATACACACACACACACACACACACACACATATATATATATATATATATATATATATATATATATATATATACACATATATATAACGGATTTTGAGCGAAGCGAAAAATCTATTTTTGGGTGAGATGGCCATGTCGTCCTGATGGAAGTTCCTATAGGGTAGCTTCCTAGGGTATATTACAACTACGGCGATATTCCCAGAGAATTCACCTTAAGGTACCAGAATTCTAACTCCTGGAGCGAATATCCCTCCTGAAAGGGATATCGCGACATATCAGAGGACGTATTCTTGACACGCCACATGGCAATCTGCATCCCGTCTCGCAGGGGGCAATTGGCAAGAAACGAATTTGGGAAAGAAAAAGGGGGAGCCGCTCCCAAGGCTCCCTATCTCCCGTTTCGTAAGCGTGCCTGGCGCCAATCCTGGCGCCATCTGTATTCCTTGTAGCGTACACGAGGTGCTACAGATACTGTATGTAGGGAGGGGTCCTCCAGCCCTTTTTTAGAAAGGCAAGGGCGGGTCCATCAGGATGACATGGCCATCTCACCCAAAAATAGATCCGTTTTTTGGGCTCAAGCCATGTCGTCCTAATGGAAGTATACCAGAGCATTACTGTATCTGTGGATTCTCAGAACGTGCCGTACTCCCCGGAGGTAATTTTTCCCGGTCGACTAGACCTAGAGACCTAAGATGTTACCGTTATACATCTTTTCAACTAACTATAAACCATGTTAGAGCTTCCTGCCCCTACAGGGAAGAGTCCTTCTAGACTCTGGAAAAGTCTCGAAGAGTACATATACCTATGTATGAATACCAGGCAAGCTAATATAGTGGTCTCGCCCTATATTAGGTAAAGCATAGTTTGTAAAGAACCACTGCGTCAATATGAAATATTGACCAGTAATCCACACAATACTTGTATTGGACAAAGGTTTATATCCGCATAGGAAGAAACTAATAAAACCGCCCTCGTCCCTTTATGGGACGGAGTCCTCCCGTTAAGGGACTTCATAAACCAATGCAACATAGCTTGCATAAAAGAACAATTCTATGAGAATTATCCCAGATAAGGTACATAGAATAAATGCTCAATTATACCAATAAATTGACACAGGTGAAAGAGACGCAAGGTTCTCAAGAACAATTTTATTGACAGACAATAAATAGACAGGTTAACAACAATTATATATATATATATATATATATATATATATATATATATATATATATATATATATATATATATATATATATATATATATATATATATATATATATATATATATATATATAAAGAGAATAACCCAAAACTTTAAGCATAAGTATGATAGTAAATAGAACTTGTTTATCTGAAAGAAAAAACATCAAATGCCACTTTTTTAAGATACCGAGGTATTAGGTCATAAAAGTCTGTATTACAAATCAATCACATTAGCGTTAGAAACGCTCGGCACACATGTCTGCACTTATGCTAGGTTCACCTTTGGAAAAAGAACAGTCTATGTGGGCACTCGGTGCCCTCATTTAGTTTGTAGTACAGTATGTACCTACACACTCACCCTGGGCTTAATCGTCCC
Organism: Palaemon carinicauda; assembly: GCF_036898095.1. Lineage (NCBI taxonomy): Eukaryota > Metazoa > Arthropoda > Malacostraca > Decapoda > Palaemonidae > Palaemon > Palaemon carinicauda. The sequence goes on from NC_090729.1 coordinate 126,946,187, forward strand.
AATTAAGAGCACTGTTCCTCGCAGAGTTAAACAGTAGGGTTAACAACACGACCCACTGCTACCACAGATCTCTTTAGTTCCTCTACTTGCTTCGCATAGTGGCGAAAGAACACTCTGGAAGACTTCCAGCCAGTATATGAACGAAGATGTTCAAAGTCCATACAATTAAAGAAATTTAAGGATGAGGCAACTTTCTTCGGATCGTGACCTGCGGGTGTACTGTCAGGATCCGCTCTGCGAATAAAATATGTGATTTTCGCTCTGAGTTGATTCAGAGATAAATTTGAGCCTGATGTTTCTCCCCTGAATAGTTGACCACCCTTGAAGTCTGAAGTTCTACGAAGATAGACCTTTAGGCATTCTACTGGACATAGAGATGCATCTTCTTTCAGAGGGCAGATTCTCCAGGGACCCCACCTGTTGGTGGGTAACTCATTCTTTGCGAGAAACGTAGGATCCGGAAACAGGTTCAGTTCCCCCCATCCAGGAACTGAACACGACCTGCCTCTCTCGAGAGGGCTACGATCTCACTAACCCTGGCCCCAGACGCGAGTGCAAATAGGAAAATAACTTTTTGTGTCAAATCCTTTAACGCACATTCTTCATTGCTCAACAGAGAAGCGAAATGAAGAACTTTGTCTAAAGACCATGAAATGGGCTTTGGAGGTGCTGAAGGTCTGAGCCTAGCGCAGGCTTTCGGAACTTTATTAAAGATCTCGTTACCTAGGTCGACATGGAAGGCATATAAAATGGGTCTCATCAAAGCAGACTTACACACTGAAATCGTGTTAGCTGCCAACCCTTGACCATGGAGGCGGATGAAGAAAGATAAGCAGAAGTCTGTCGAGATCTCCTGCGGATTCTTCGCCTTGACAAAGGCCACCCATTTTCTCCAAGATGACTCATATTGCCTTCTAGTCGATTTGCACTTATATTCCTCTAGGAAGTCTATGCTGGCTTTCGAAATCCCGAAACGCTTTCTCACCGCAAGGGAGAGAAAATCATGAGCTGCAGGGTCCGGTTTTTCTGTAATGAAGCGCAGACAGTCGACTTCTGGACTCGCTGGGTCAGAACTGGATGTGGTAGCGGCACAAACTTCAGCTGTAGTTCCAACGCCAAGGGGAACCACATGCTGTTCGGCCACTTGTGGGCCACTATTGCCGCTACCCCCTTGAAGGATCTCAGTTTGTTGAGGACCCTCAACAGAAGGTTGTGAGGGGGGAACAGATAAATCCTGGACCATCTGTTCCAGTCGAGGGACATCGCGTCCACTGCTTCCGCTAAGGGGTCCTCGTACGGGGATACGTACAGGGGCAACTTCTTGTTGTCTTTCGTCGCAAAGAGGTCTATCTGCAGTTCTGGGACTTGATTCAGAATGAAGGAGAATGATCCTGCGTCTAAGGACCATTCCGACTCTATCGGTGTGAACCTGGATAGAGCGTCCGCTGTCACGTTGCGGACTCCTTGAGGGTGAACTGCCGACAGGTACCACTTCTTCTTTTCCGCCAATTGGAAAATGGCCAACATCACCTGGTTGAGAGGTGGTGACCTCGACCCTTGTCGATTCAAGCATCTCACAACTACCTCGCTGTCCATCACCAATCTTATGTGGATCGAGTGACGCGGGGAGACTTTCTTTCAGGTAAGGAGCACTGCCATAGCTTCTAGAAAGTTTATGTGAAAGGTCCTGAATAGCTTGGACCAAGTCCCCTGGACTTTTTTCCGATGAGAGTGACCTCCCCATCCCTCCTTTGAGGCGTCTGAGTGAATCATCATCGACGGGGGAGGTGGCTGAAGAAGAACCGACTTCTTTAGATGTCTGGCTTGGGACCAAGGCCTGAGAAGAGTACGTAGCCGAGGCGGCACTGGTCTTCTCAGATCTCTTCGCGCGTTTGATGCATACCTTCTCCAAACTCCGGTTGCATCCTTTAGCTGTGCTCTTAGCACTGGGTCTGTCTCCGAAGCAAACTGGAGAGAGCCTAGTACCCTCTCCTGTTCGCGTCTTGATATCCTTTCGGAATCTAGAAGTCTCTTGACAGAACCTGCTATCTCCTTCCTTTTCTTCGCCGGGATGGAGAAACAGTGTGACAAAAGGTCCCAAGGGATTCCCAGCCACTGGAACTTTTGAGATGGAGAAAGTCGAGACTTTTTTCTGTTGATCTTGAAGCCTAGGTACTCTAGGAACTGGATCACTTGACTGGAAGCTTGCAAGCATTCTGCCCACACCAGCCAGTCGTCCAGGTAGGCTACTCCCTGAATTCCCTTTAGGCGTAATTGTTTGAGAGCTGCGCTCGCAAGCTTCGTGAAAATCCTTGGGGCTATGTTTAGCCCGAATGGCATGGCTCTAAAGGCGTATAGTCTCCGTTGTAGCCTGAACCCTAGGTAGGGGGAGAGTCGACGGCTGATTGGAATGTGCCAATAGGCGTCGTGTAAGGTCCTTATGTGTTGCAGTGTTAGCATTTTGAATTTGCAATTCACTATGAACTTGTTGAGTGGCGACAAGTCCAGAATGACTCTGAGCTTTTCCGAGTCTTTCTTGGGAACACAAAACAGCCTCCCTTGGAATTTTATGGACTTCACCTTTCGGATCACCTTTTTCTCCAACAGTTCTTGAACGTACTCCTCCAGAACGGGGGTGGAGTGTTGGAAAAACCGAAGGCACGGGGGTGGAGTGCTGTACCAGCTCCAGCCCAGTCCATTCTTGAGTAGGCTGTGGGCCCAGGGATCGAAGGTCCATCGATCCCAAAATTTCATCAGTCTCCCTCCTACCGGTGTCATTTCACTTGGACTGCCGTCCTGAGGTCTTGCCTCCCTGACCATGACCACCCCTGAATCCCCTTCCCCTTGAGGGGCGCCTAGACGAGACTCTGGCTGCTCCTCTAGGCTTTGCTCGAAAGGAAGAAGACTGTCCTTCGAACGTTGGGGTGAATGCCGTGGACTGACTCGGCACAGCCTGGGGTACCCACTGAAAAGTGGTCGGGGTTTGTGCCACCATCTGGGGCACTGGAGGCAATGGCAATTGCAGTTGCTGTTGCTGTCTAGAGGGCTTGGCTGGCCGAGACGGTAGCCTAGTCCTCATATTCTTCCTCTTTGGTTGAGGACCCTCATCCGGGGAAGACTTTCTTTTGATAGCCAGGCCCCACTTCTGGAGAAGGTTTCTAGTCTCCACGGCGGCCTTATCAACAACTTCTTTGACCACATCGGTAGGGAAAAGGTCTTTTCCCCAAATGTTGGAAGAGATTAATTTCCTTGGCTCGTGCCTCACCGTAGCCCCGGTGAACACGAACTCCCTACAAGCTCTCCTCGCCTTGACGAAGCCATAAAGGTCCTTCGTCACCGTGGCCAGGTGAGTCTTAGCCACCACCATGAACATTTCATGGACCTTGGGGTCACTTGCCATCGTCTCAAGAGTAGTCTGAAGAGACATTGAGGCAGCCAGTCTTTCTTTTGTCTCGAACTCTCTTCGCAAAAGAAAGTCAGACAGCTTGGGGAGGTCCTCGCCGAATTGCCGTCCGGCAATATCAGCCTCCAACTTTCCCACTGAGAACGTCAGATGGACGTCCTTCCAGTCTTTGTGGTCCATAGGCAGGGCCAGCGACAAGGGTTTACACTCCTCCAGGGAGGGGCAAGGCTTGCTGGTCTCGACTGCTTTTAGGACAGCCGCAAACCCTTTCTGTAAAAAGGGGAAGGCTCTAGCATGAGAGGACACAAAGGAAGGGAGCTTCTTGCTCAATGCAGCTACCTTCGAGTTAGAGAAGCCCCTCTCCTTCATCGAGGATGAAAGTAGAGCTTGAGCCTTAGCATGGTCCATCACTATGACCTCCTTCGGCTCTGTCTCCTCCCTTGAAGCTGGTTCCTTTCTCAGCCGGACATAACAGTCCGGATATGATGCCTTGCTGGGCCAGAATTCCACCTCCTCTAGGGGAACTGAGCCCAGCTTATCCGAGATGACGATCTTTCCAGTCGTCATCGGCATGTGCTCAGCATACCTCCATGGGTTAGCATCTGAGCACAAGGGAAGGTCTTTCACATTGAGCCTTTTCTGGGGCCCATGTGATTCTGCAAGGCACTGCATCCGCAGTTCCATAGCAGCCGCCTTCTCCTGATTCTCCTTCTGTATTTGTTGGATCATTCCAACAATCGAAGAGAGGGCCTGTCCCAGCTCTACTGGGAGACCAGCCGATGTTGAGGGAATAGGCTCCGGAATCTGAACCGGAGTAGCCGACACCTCGTCGACCTCTTCCTCTACGACGTCCGGGGCTTGAACTTCATCTTGGCCTTCTGCCAGGAGGTCTTCTTCCAAACGCTCGTCCACGTCAGACATCCTGTCATCTAACTGGATGCCTTGCATCGCGACCGCGACTTCAGCATCCACCTGGATCTGACCTTGGGGGATCTCCTCTTGAGGCTGGGGAATCACTGCATCAGCTGATGCCTTAGGGAAAAGATACGCCCTCATCTTCTCACTTGGAAGATAAGGGCCAGAGGTGTTCTTTTGGAAGCCCCTTACCCTGGTACGAAGCTTCTCCCTTGCTATATCCCTTGATTCCGCCGTCCTAGGGGAATCAAAGGCCTCAGTAATCAGGTTAGTGCACACAGTACATACCTGAGGGTCCCAATACTGGAGATCATCCTTGGAGACAGTGCATGCTGCGTGTCTCCTACAAAACTCATGTCCGCAGAGGTTCTTGCAGAAAACATTTCCGCACTTCGGAGGGTCCTCCTGTAAAGAGAAGAAATTTCCATGAGTATCAAGTGAACTATGTATCACTGGATATGCATAGTATAGCATAACAATTCATAAAGGAAAGACACACACTTGTGTTTCCCTCACAACCCATTGTTGCAGCCTTCCAGATAATAAAATCAAATGGTTAATCTCTTCTAGAGTAACCAATGCAAGGTTTCCAGAGGAAACAGGTGAAGCTCACACCTAAGCAATGATTTTAAAATCCGGGATAATAGACAGGAAAGAACTCACTTTCCTATCTGTAGGGCAACAGCAAAGGACTGTGCAAGAAAACACAAAAGTGTTAGAACACAGTGCTGTACCAAAACCCATACCGGCACGTGCCAGCCGGCAAACACCATAACTAGCTTTAAAGTATACTACTTAACAGCTATAAGGCAGCAGAACTCTGGTTCAAATGCATGTGCCGGCCGGCAACAGCCAATGTCGGCCGGCAATGGCTGCCGGCCGGCAACTACACAAGGTAGTACCCAGCTGCCGGCCACACTCTTGGTGACTGGCAGACAAGGGCTGACATTAGCCGGCCGGCAAAGGTACAGGACCGATGCCAGCCGGCAGCAAAAGAACCAGAGGACTACACCCGCCCGGCTGCCGGCCTCATAGGCCGGCAGCCGGGTCGGGTACAGCACTAGAAGAAAAATAGGATGGATGCCGCGATAAGAGTGTACACTACCTCCAAGCCCGGCAATCCGAAAGAGTGCATATAAGGAAGGGGAGAATCTAATTCAGGCTTCCTGACCAATGCCGTCTGGCTCTACAGGCAGGCATGGATGAGGGACCAAGGAAGGTCCGGGCAGCACTCAAAATATAAGACCCTTGCCGACCGGCAGCTCTGCCGGCCAGCAAGGGGCTGAGTCAATTCCACATCCTAACCTATTCTAGGTCCAGATGTAGAATGACGTACAGTACTGTAATGGCTAGGCCAT
>NC_090729.1:126959362-126966862 GCF_036898095.1 Palaemon carinicauda
ATAATAATAATAATTATTATTATTATTATTATTATTATTATTATTATTATTATTATTATTATTATTAACGATGTTAACATATTCTTCATGAACAATCCCAGCAACGAAAAATAGCAAGAGAGCCACGAAACTTTCAGCAATAAAAACTTCTGACATTAAAGTCACTTTTACCTTAACCAGAAGGACCAGACACTGCTTTACAAACTTGCACACGGCCTAATGACATTACCACGACTAAAACGCTGAAAATGATACTGATAAAAGTGCAAAACACGAGTTGCAAACGACCACAGCCCGGTAAACATCTTGATATTGCAAATATTCAACAACAACCGAATACTCGACTCCGTGGTGGGCGATGTGGCAATGTCTAGTCACTGGTGAACGCCACACTGGGGTGCGAGTCCCGCTCAAACTCAGTTACTTTGGTCACTGCAACCTCACCATCCTTGTGAGGTAAGGATGAGGGTTTTGGGGGAGCCTATAGGTGTATCTGCTGAGTCATCAGCAGCCATTTCCTGAGCCTTGGGTGGAGAGTCAGTCTCTAGGGCATTGTTCTGCTCGATAGGACAATGTCACTGTCCCTTGCCTCTGCCATTCATGAGCGGGCTTTAAAACCCTTTAAACCTCTAAATATCAAGAAATGCTGTATGGCCCATCTCAATAAAACTATTTAATTCGTGGTAATATTCATGATAAAAATATATTTTTTTAGCATAAGTAAGAAAATTACTTTTATTATATACTGTAATACCCTACATGCAAACTTAGTAAGCTCTATCCCTAAATAATCTATCCATCATCTCCTATGAAAAGAAAAAAGAAAAAAAAAAAACACACACACAAGGGGGGGGGGGGGGGGGGAATTTACGAAGTAGCTGACTCATGATTTCTTTCCTCCAGGCAAGTTGTAGCTGAATGCGAGCGTGTGTGACTTTAACCACAATTCATTAATAAATGCCTAATCATGAATGGTATGTATGACATGAACATTTTGTTAAACCGATGACAAAAGTAAAGAGACCATGATGTTTTATTTCAGGTATATGTGGAAAGACAGGTCCTAAAACGTCTATATAAAGTCGTTATTGGTAAAAAGAGGAGTAAAGAAGACCTGAAAAACCTATTTTTAGAATCAAGGAAATAAAAGTAAATAGAAGAGAATAAGTAGATGTGGTGGAAATGCTATTGATGAAACATATTTGCTGTTGCAAATTGTATATCGTTTCATTGGTAATATTCTTGACTCATTCGTTACGGAATAACTATTTCAGTGGTCGTTAGTTTTGTTTCCCAAGATGACATTAGAAACTAGAGGGGCACTCAGTAGAGCCCAGACCTCCGCTGCGGCAGCTTATTTCTCGACTGTTTGCTCGACCTTGACCTTGACCTTTACCATTAACATGTATTAACTGGCGTGGATTTTCATACACTCAAATATGAAAAAAGTTTGAAATGTCTGTGACAATGATGTCCAAACTTATGGCTGATTACGTGAATTAGACATTTTACTTGACCGTGACCTTGACCTTTGACTTTGACATTGCAAAACTTTATAATTTACAGCTTTTTATATAACAGCTAATCCATGCCGTGTTGTCTACTCTACAATTAAAATCATGGCCAGGAAGCTGTTCACAAACAAACACAAACAGGGGCGATAACATAACCTTCCAATTTCGTTGCCAGAGGTAATTAGGAATTCCTTAAGAACAATTGCTTTGAGCAGCATCCGTTTACTGACGATATCTTATATCCCATTTATTATCTCTGCTTTCAAATCGTTAACCTCTACTAGTTTCATGGTATAAACTTCTCTTTGGGCAATCTTGATTTCCTGTATTTTTTTTTTTTTTTTTTTTTTTAAATGCCAGCACTCGTTTCAATGTAATGTTTCCTAGCTATCATTGCAGGACCCATTTTCAGCAATGGAGAGAATGTCAGCCACGTCAGTAATCGTTAGACTTCAGGTCTAATTGGTTAGGCGATAACAAGCTTTTGTTACTGATACCTGCATAACACGAGTCCAGTGTGTTAGCAGGAGACGGAGATTTACCAACGGGTACTTCGGCCCTGGGATTAACAGGGAAATCGCCAACGTTGGGATGAATATCGTACATCTTGATTTCGAATTGAAATTTTAGGGCGAAGGACACCTCCATTATGAGACTGTGCACGGGCTGTGAATCAGAGTGCTTTTGGATTTGGTGTGACGAACGATTTCTATCTATTGCTCTCGCGAGCCTATAAACAATTGTCTGACTAAAAAATGCTAAATATATATCCCTTTCGTTATGATCAGGTACAGAAATAAAAATCACCTTTTATATAATGTTCTTGATCAGACCAGACTTGTTATATCAACTGAAATTTATGTTTTTTTTTTTTTTAATTTTTTTTTTTTAACTCTGTATGACTTTTAAAACTTTAGGTGTGATTCTCGACAACAATTTTATCTTTGAGAAACATATTAGGCCTCTCTCTTCTTCAATTGCACTTAAAATTAGCTTATTGAGAGTCTTTTAAAATTTTCAGAGATCAGTCTATTCTGAAGAATTTTTATATATATATATATATATATATATATATATATATATATATATATATATATATATATACTGTATATAAATTTTATATATAAATTTATATAACAGATACACACACACATACACACACACACACACACACACATATATATATATATATATATATATATATATATATATATATATATATATTTTATATATATATATATATATATATATATATATATATATATATATATATATATATATATATATATATATATATATATATATATAAATTTGTATAACAGATACACACACACACACACACACACACATATATATATATATATATATATATATATATATATATATATATATATATATATATATATATATATTTGGTGTGACGAACGATTTGCATCTAATGTTCTCGCAAGCCTATAAACAATTGTCTGACTAAAAAATTCTAAATATAAATCAATTTCGTCATGATCAGATCCAAAATTAAAAATCACCTCTCATACAATGCTCTTGATCTGTTCAGATTTGTTATATCAGCTTCAAATTTCTTGGGTGACTATAAATGATTACCTCCGCCAACGAAGTTGTAAGGAGGTTATGTTTTACCCCCTGTTTGTGTGTATGTTTGTGTGTATGTATTTGTTTGTGAACAGCTTCCTAGCCACAATTTTAATCGAAGAGTAATGAAATTTGCAGGGAATAACTACTATGTAAAAAGCTGGGAATGATTAAATTTTGGAAGGTGTAGGTCACGGTCAAGCAAAATGTCAAAATCACGTAAACATTATCACAGAAACTCGAAACTTGGTTCATATTTGAATATATGAAAATCCACGCCAATTAATACATGTTAAGTTCAAAGGTCAAGGTCTAGTAAAAGGTAGAAAAATAAGCTGCGCTCTACTGAAAGTCCCAACTACAAATCCATTCCGTTATGATTAGATACAAAATAAAATTAATTTCTCATCCAATGATCTTGATTGGTTCGGACATGTTATATAAGCTTCAGATTTCTTATAATGGTAGGTAATCTTAGAATAGTCCCTGACAGAGTAGGTATACATACCCCGATTAATAACGAAATACATAAAACATTATTATTCCTATTTAGAGAAATGTTTTAGTTGTTCTATTGGAAACAACTAAAATCCCAGAACAATATTCAGTATAGCACTTTGGGGACTATACAATAAATAACGCATTAGGTTATAACGAATATTCATTAAGGCTGGAAATCGTATACTAATTCTTTATTAATTATAATTCAGTTGGAATTTACATTGAATGGGGTCAACGGTATACCGCGTTTTAGAGAGAGAGAGAGAGAGAGAGAGAGAGAGAGAGAGAGAGAGAGAGAGAGAGAGAGAGAGAGCCACGTAATATGTAATCAAAGGAGCAAATACTCATGATATTTTATTCAATTAAAGGAAACTTGTCCCTTTTTTCGCAAGTTTATTTCGGAAATTGACACGATGAAACATTTATATAAGAGGAAAGAAGAAACAAGAAATTTGAAAATAAGAGTCCTATAAAGAGAATAAATAACGATTCATAATCACGTTACGAAAAATATAGTGTAACTTTGGAGAAAATTATTATTTGATCTGAGTAAGAAAAGGTCACATAAGATATATAACAATTTCTATGTCACATTGAAAATTCGGCTTCCCGTCTCCATTCTTAAGGTAGAGCGGATCAACCATCGACGAACGACAAAATGGGTAAACATTTTACAAAATAGGTAAACGTTTTGCAAAATGGGTAGATATTTTACAACATTGGTAAACATTTTATTCATTTACATTGGTTCTATATCTGAATAATGTTTCATCATCAACATCTCTTCCTACGCCTATTGAGGCAAAGGGCCTCGATTAGATTTCACCAGTCGTCTCTATCTTGAGCTTTTAATTGAATAATTTTCCATTCATCACCTCCATCGCGCTTCATGGTCCCCAGCCATGTAGGCCTGGGTCTTCCAACTCTCCCTAGCGCCTTGTGTAGCCCAACTGAACATTTAGTTCTCCTCAATGGTTTCTTCCCTCTATGGGAGTATTTTCTTAACTTTTGGGACAATTTTATTTAAGCAAACTTTAATTCTTCAAATTTCTGGAAAATTATCTTGAAATAACTTCAAGCTTTTTGTTCTTACATGTTTGCAACAAAAAGTGCAAAATGAGCTGTCTTTTTTATGTACCATCCAGCAAACACCCAACCATATGAATAACACTTTTGTAGTCATTCAAAGTTTTCATTCGATTATGAATAATTTTCAAGCAGTTATTCACTAGTCGCTTAACAATAATGGCCTCAAGCTTCTGTAACCATTGTTTATTTATTTATGCACAGTCTCATTTTAATAACAACATTGCAGCTTTCAATTCACTGTTAAGATGGATTCATAATCTACTTTTTTTTAGAATTACTATTTCATTTTTGTAAACTATGAGATCACTTTACAGGTATGTAAAGATAACAACAACAGAAAATTTAGCAATCTTTGAAATACTTTAATATGTCACAGTAACTTTACAAGACACTTTTCTAATTCAGTTATCGTTCTCAATGAATAATAAGATTATAACGCTCAAGATTGTGAATCATTGCGAAATCTTAATTGATGTTCGGTATAACTTTTTATGCATTGTTTTGAAGTGTTCTGAGTAACCGTAATAGGATTTATGTTCATCATGAAATATGAAATCCTTATTAATAATATCAATTAAATATGCAACCTGTTAACACAATACTAAGAGCGGGAGTAAACTTCTCAAGAAATCCGTCTAAAGTTAAAGTGAATTTATCTGGTGATAAAGTATATCAAGAAATACATCTTAAGTTAAAGTGAATTTATCTGGGAATAAAGTAAAAATTTTGACTTGATACGAAAAAAACACACCCTATGTAAGAAATCCGTCTAAAGTTAAACAAAAGTTATCTGAGAATAAAGTGAAATATATTGAATCGAAGCAAATTTAACAGAGATAAATTGATTATGATCACAAATTTTACCAATTTAGTTAGTTGAAGTAAAAAACTTTTTTGCATGATCCAGACACTAATTTTAACAATTGAAAGTGATACCATTAATGTAAGCAGACTTATTATAATTATCCTTAGTATTACCCCTACTAAACAAGTTGCAATCCTGGTTGGAAAAGCTAATTTTTCAAGCCGACGGGTAAAGCAGCCGAATCAGGGAAGGAATTAAGAAAAAATTTACTAGGAAATAGCTAAAAATATTAAGATAAGTAATTGCACTAATTATAAAAATATCTTTAGAAAACTATGAAAAGAGTTCTACGTAAAAAAAAAAAAAAAAAAAAAAAAAAAAAAAAAAAAAAAAAAAAAAAAAAAAAAAAAAAAAAAAAAACACCTAGGCACCAAGTTTGACCTTCAAAAGTTCCACTAGCATTATTATTTGATTAGGAAGATCATTCTACAATTTAGTCACGACTTAATGAAACTTCTAGAACGCTGTGTAGTATTGAGTCTAATGAAAGAAAAGCCAAAACTATAAGATTCGTTTGCATACCCTGCATTACTTAGCGGTTGGCATAGTGTGGCAAGATCCGATTTCAAGGGATGGTCAGGATCATAAAAAACTAAACAGCATGCAAAAAGAGTCAATGCAATGACGGTGCCATAGATCAGTATCTAAATCTGGGGTAAGGAATTAGGTAAGGAATAAGATAAGAATTAGATAAGGAATAGGATACGAATTAGGTGAGGAATAAGATAAGAATTAGATAAGGAATAAGATAAGAATTAGATAAGGAATAAGATAAGAATTAGATATGGAATAAGATAAGAATTAGATAAGGAATAAAATAAGAATTAGATATGGAATAAGATAAGAATTAGATATGGAATAAGATAAGAATTAGATATGGAATAAGATAAGAATAAGATAAGAATTAGATATGGAAATGCATAAGAATTAGATAAGGAATAAGATAAGGATTAGATATGGAATAAGATAAGAATTAGATATAGAATAAGATAAGAATAAGATAAGAATTAGATATGTAATAAGATAAGAATTAGATATGGAAGAAGATAAGAATAAGATAAGAATTAGATATGGAAATGGATAAGAATTAGATAAGGAATAAGATAAGGATTAGATATGCAATGAGATAAGGATTAGATATGGAATAAGATAAGAATTAGATAAAGAATAAGATAAGAAATAGATAAGGAATCTGAGCGCAGGTTACAAGTTTTTGTCCAACGAGTTGAGATAAGAGACAGTAGCTGAAGACTAGGGATTGAATATACCACTAATATAATTCCTGCAAAATGTATGGTACATTAACAATAACTCTTGCACGTAATTTTTCATCTCACATTTGACCAAACAAAAAAAAAAATCAAATAGTGTTTTAATCAGTAATTTTTTTTTTTTTTTACAGATGGAACAGCACTTTGCCTACTTATAAAGTCACGTGACCTTTACTAAAATGTCAACAAAATAAATATATATAATTTGAGGTGATAGAAAACCAGTTACTTAACGAAGCACCCCTTTCCCACGCAATTATGAAAGTACAAAACATAAAAAGAAATAATTCGGTAAGAGTCTCATTAAAATTAAACTCTTAATTGCAATGTTAGTGACCTCAATTTGAAAATAATTAAAGCACATCATACATTGTGCACAGTGCAGAAAGTCATGCAACTGGTATTGCATTGATGTATAAAATGGAATCGCTATGGTTCAGCTGCCATGCCTTAATTAAAAGACTGAATCTAATTCAATCAGAAAACTCAATCATTAAGTGAATAGCATAGAGCTTGCCACAAACACAAACACACACAGACAGACACACACACACACACACACACACACACACACACACACACATATATATATATATATATATATATATATATATATATATATATATATATATATATATATATATATATATATATATATATATATACG
>NC_090729.1:126977912-126980412 GCF_036898095.1 Palaemon carinicauda
TGTGAAAACTTTTTTTACGACGGTGAATATGATGATGAATGTGAAGTAGAGGGTTAAAGATAATGATGAATTAACCTCATGAATTGTTGTGTAATCAAGTTAATCAATAAATTTACGCTGATTAAATGCACACACATACGCACACACAAAATCAGACAATTTCACACATGGATGGCTTTTAATTTTTTAGGGAAAATTAACATTATAAAAAAATGTGGTAAAGTCAAAAAGCGATTTCATGTAGTTCTTATGTTGACTTTTGAAAACTATAATTTACTTGAAAATCATTCTTAAATAAATGTGTTTCCATATATAAATATATATATATATATATATATATATATAATATATATATATATATATATATATATATATATATATATATATATATATATATACATAAAGGAAAGAACAGTTGGTACACAAAATCCTTATCTCAAAATAGGATACAATTAAACCTTTACCGATTGACATCCTTAGACATTTTGTGAAATTTAAATAAAATATGATTCTGATATATACCAAATGGCTCCGGATAACCCTCAAATTTAATGGACTGTCGCTGAAAGCATGGCTGACCACAAATAAATTTACGTTTGTGGTTCGTCTTGTTAATGCAAAATCTATTAGATAAATCATAAATATATGCACACGCACACACACAGTGTACAATTCCTTTCGAGGTTAAATAACCATAACTCTCCTCAGGGGATATCTACTCCCTCTCTCCCCCCCCCCCACCTGAGGGACAGGGAGAGAGTAAGTGGTTATACGCCTGGCAAAGCAGCTGGGCGTTACAGGAAATAATATACCACAAAGCCTTTATTTTCGAAGTAAATAAAGGCATACGATGGAATTTCCTTTTATAATTTGCGGTATTTATTTCGGTCTGGGATGTGCCCCCTTATTTCCGAGGCTTGTCGATAGTGGTTGGAGCTTTGGTATATACCTATTAATAGTTCAAACATTCTGTCCTTTTCACGACGCTGAAAATATATAGCCATACATTAAATGCGAAATAAGCTTGAAATGCCGAACTGTTACATGCGTGCAACTTATTTTTCTCATGTTCAGTTCAATGATTATTTCAAAAGATATAAAGTGCCCCTGAATATACAGCTTAAAAAAAAGAAAAAAATATTATAATTTCTAATTTTATATTTGTTCGGTTAAAACTCTACCTGATCTACGTGGTTTAACAGTTATTGTGGTTTATTTCATTTGAGTCTGATTCCAATAATTCAAATATGGGAGCACAAATCTAAAATTATTCATTCATCATAAAAAATGCTAATGTGTAACGAGTTAACATGCATGCACACACACAAATGTATCTAGTGATCGCAGGAATATATCTCTCTTAAAAGACTCCTACAGGGGAGTGATTAAGAAACCGAAATTGCTATCAAGCCTATTGGAAACGTCCTTGTCTTGCAATCTATCACACGGGAGTTCGAGTTCACACAAGCACGATAGTTTTGCAGTAGTGTCAGCGACCATTCAATTGTTCTCGTAAGCTTGGGATGGAATGTTTAGGAAAGCCTATAGCTCGACCTGATGAGGCATCAGCAGCCATTGCCCGGCCCTCCCTGGTACTACCTTGGGTGAGAGGGGCCTTGGGCACTAGTCATAAGTATATATGGCCGGTCTCTAGGACACTGTCTTGTCCCTTGCCTCTGCCACTCATGAGTAACCTTTAAAACTTTAAACTAGAATAGTGAAAAGCCAAAGTAAAACTCAATCGCATACTCAGATACGAGAAGACCTTTCCAAGTCTTCAAGAGGGTGGCTTAACGAGCTCTAAAATGCGTAGAAATTGAAGTAAATCATAAGTTTTCCTTGAAAATTAAACCAAGATCTTTACTGAAGTTTGTTGAAGCCTGGGTTGATAACGAACTTGCTCATTTAGTAAGTTTTCGAGAAAACTTGCTCACTTTTTCTCATATTGAACGTTATGAATAATTCTTTACCTCTCAGCTCGTACGGTGCTGCAATTTCAATACGCCTTCTATTATTAGAACTCATTACTTCCGCTAAGACAATGTTTAGCTCGGTTTGCCTGAACAAACTTGGAGGAAACTTGCTGAAAACATCCAATGCTTGATCTCCCTGGAATCAAAACGCTCCCAGTTTCGCATTTGGTTTGCATGTTGGTCTGTTGTTTAATGGAAGGATTATGTGACAATTTTGAGTTGGAAAAACCTAGGCCTACATGGTTGAGGACTACGAAGCGTGAAGTAGGAAATGATGAATGGAGAAGTATTGATCTAAAAGCTCAAGAAAGAGACGACTGGCGAAATTTTAACAGAGGCCTTTTGCCTAAATAGGCGTAGGACATGATGACGTACATACATGCATACATACTGTTTGTGTGTGTATATATATATATATATATATATATATATATATATATATATATATATATATATATATTATATATATATATATATATATCCCTCAACGAAAACATCACCCGCCTAGCTCCCTACAGACGGTTAAC
>NC_090729.1:126995412-127007912 GCF_036898095.1 Palaemon carinicauda
ACGGAATAACTATTTCAGTGGTCGTTAGTTTTGTTTCCCAAGATGACATTAGGAACTAGAGGGGCACTCAGTAGAGCGCAGACCTCCGCTGCGGCAGCTTATTTCTCGACTGTTTGCTCTACCTTGACCTTAACATGTATTAATTGGCGTGGATTTTCATACACTCAAATATGAAAAAAGTTTGAAATATCTGTGACAATGATGTCCAAACTTATGGCTGATTACGTGAATTAGACATTTTGCTTGACCGTGACCTTGACCTTTGACCTTGACATTCCAAAATTTAATTATTCACTGATTTTTATATAACAGCTAATCCATGCCGTGTTGTCTACTCTACAATTAAAATTATGGCCAGGAAGCTGTTCACGGACAAACACAAACAGGGGCGAAAACATAACCTTTCAATTTCGTTTCTAGAGGTAATGAGGAATTCCTTAGGAAGAATTGCTTTGAGCAGCATCCGTTTACTGACGATATCTTATATCCCATTTATTATCTCAGCTTTCAAATCGTTAACCTCTACTAGTTTCATGTTATAAACTTCTCTTTTGGGCAATCTATACCTTTTGATTTCAAGTAAAAAACCTTTAGACCATTTAATGGATATATATATATATATATATATATATATATATATATATATATATATATATATATATATATATATATATTTTTATTATATCTATTTTTTTTTTGGGGGGGGGGGGTACCCTTTTCGATGTAATGTATCCTAGCTATATTTGCAGGACCCATTTTCAGCAATGAAGAGAAAGTCGGTCATATCGGTAATCGTTAGACTTCAGGTCTAATTGGTTAGGCGAAAGCAGGCTTTTGTTACTGATATCTGCAGTACATGAGTCCGGTGTGTTAGCAGGAGACGGAGATTTACCAACGGGTACTTCGGCCCTGGGATTAACAGGGAAATCACCAACGTTGGGATGAATATCGTACATCTTGATTTCGAATTGAAATTTTAGGGCGAAGGACACCTCCATTATGAGACTGTGCACGGGCTGTGAAGCAGAGTGCTTTTGGATTTGGTGTGACGAACAATTTCTATCTATTACTCTCGCGAGTCTATAAACAATTATCTGACTAAAAAATGCTAAATATAAATCCATTTCGTTATGATCAGGTACAAAAATAAAAATCGCCTTTCATACAATGTTCTTGATCTGTTCAGACTTGTTATTTCAACTTGAAATTTATATGTTTCTTTAACTCTGTATGAATCTTTAAAAATTCTAGGTGTGATTCTCGACAACAATTTTATTTTTGAGAAACATATTAGGTCTCTCTCTTTTCAATTGCACAGAAAATTAGCTTACTGAGAAAGTCTTTTAAGATTTTCAATGATCTGTCTATCCTGAAGAATTTATTTATTTATATATATATATATGTTGTATATATATATATATATATATATATATATATATATATATATATATATATTGTATATATATATATATATATATATATATATATATATATATATATATATATAATATCATATAACAGATACACACACATACACACACACACACACACACACACACACACACACACACACACATATATATATATATATATATATATATATATATATATATATATATATATATATAAATTTGTATAACAGATAACCACACGCACACACACACACACACACATATATATATATATATATATATATATATATATATATATATATATATATATATATATATATACATATATATATATATATATATATATATATATATATATATATATATATATATATATATATATATATATATATATTTGGTGTGACGAACGATTTGCATCTATTGTTCTCGCGAGTCTATAAACAATTGTCTGACTAAAATATTCTAAATATAAATCAATTTCGTCATGATCCGATCCAAAATTAAAAATCACCTCTCATACAATGCTCTTGATCTGTTCAGACTTGTTATATCAGCTTCAAATTTCTCAAGTGATTATAAATGATTACTTCCGCAAACGAAGTTGGAAGGAGGTTATGTTTTACCCCCTGTTTGTGTGTTTGTTGGCGTATGCGTGTTTGTTTGTGATCAGCTTCCTGGCCACAATTTTAATCGAAGACTAATGAAACTTGCAGGGATTAACTATTATGTATAAATCTGGGAATGATTAAATTTTGAAAGGTTAAGGTCACGGTCAAGCAAAATGTCAAATTCACGTAATCAGCCGTTAGCATGGAGACTCCAAACATGTTAAGTTCAAAGGTCAAGGTCGAACAAAAGGTAAAGAAATAAGCTGCGCTCTACTGAGTGCCCCTCTATTTTTTGACAAAAATGCCAACTACAAATCCATTCCGTTATGGTTAGATACAAAATGAAATTAATTTCTCATCCAATGATCTTGATTGGTTCAGACATGTTACGTAAGCTTCAGATTTCGTATAATGGTAGGTAATCATAGAACAGTCCCGGAGAGAGTAGGTCTGATTACACCGATTGAAACGAAATACATAAAACATTATTATTCCTATTTAGAGAAATGTTTTAGTTGTCCTTTTGGAAACAACTAAAATCCCAGAACAATACTCAGTATAGCACTTCGGGGACTGTAAAACAAATAACGCATTAGGTTATAACGAATATTCATTATAGCTGGAAATCGTATACTAATTCTTTATTAAATGTAATTCAGTTGGAATTTACATTGAATGGGGTCAACGGTATACCGCGTTTTAGAGAGAGAGAGAGAGAGAGAGAGAGAGAGAGAGAGAGAGAGAGAGAGAGAGAGAGAGAGAGAGAGACGTAATATGTAATCAAAGGAGCAAGTACTCAGATGATATTTTGTTCAATTAAAGCAAACTTTTCCCTTTTTTCGCATGTTTATTTCGGAAAATGACACGATAAAACACATTTATATAAGAAGGAAGAAGAAACAAGAAATCTGGAAATAAGAGGCCTACAAACAGAATAACTAACGATTCATAAATCACGTTAAGAACGAAAAATATAGTGAAACTTTGGGGAAAATTATTTTTGATCTGAGTAGGAAATGAAGGACACATGAGATATATAACAATATTTCTGTCACATTGAAAATTCGGCTTCCCGTCTCCATTCTTAAGGTAGAGCTGATCTATCATCGACGAACGAAAAAGTGGGTAAACATTTTGCAAAATGATGTGAACATTTTACAACATGGGTAAACATTTTACTCAATTACATTGGTTCTACATCTGAATAATGTTTCATCATCAACATCTTCTACGCCTATTGAGGTAAAGGGCCTCGGTTAGATTTCACCAGTCGTCTCTATCTTCAACTTTTCATTGAATACTTCTCCATTCATCACCTCCTTCGCGCTCCATAGTTCCCAGCCATGTAGGCCTGGGTCTTCCAACTGTTCTAGTGCCTTGTGGAGCCCAACTGAACGTTTGGTTCTCCTCAAGGGTTTCTTCCCTCTGTGAGAATATTTTCTTATTTTTGGGACAATTTTATTTAAGCAAACTTTAATTTTTCAAATTTCTTGAAAATTATTTTGAAATAACCTCAAGATTTTTGTTTTTACTTGTTTGCAAAGAAAGTGCAAAAATTAGCTGTCTTTTGTATGTGCCAACCAACAGAC
Organism: Palaemon carinicauda; assembly: GCF_036898095.1. NCBI lineage: Eukaryota > Metazoa > Arthropoda > Malacostraca > Decapoda > Palaemonidae > Palaemon > Palaemon carinicauda. The sequence goes on from NC_090729.1 coordinate 126,999,022, forward strand.
ACCCAAAAAGGGCACTAGCCACCCGTTGAGATACTACCGCTAGAGAGTTATGAGGTCCTTTGACTGGCTAGACAGTGCTACATTGGATCCTTCTCTATGGTTACGGTTAATTTTTCTTTGCCTACACATACACTGAATAGTCTGGCCTATTCTTTACATAGGCTCCTGTCCTGGCAACAACGAGATTACCAAACAATTTTTCTTCTCTCAAGGGGTTAACTACTGTAGTGTAAATTTTCAGTGGCCACTTTCCTCTTGGTAAGAGTAGAAGAGCCTCTTTAGCTATGGTAAGCAGCTCTTCTTGGAAAAAGACACTCCAAAATTAAACCATTGCTCTCTAGTCTTGGGTAGTGTCATAGCCTCTGTACCATGGGCTTCCACAGTCTTGGGTTAGAGTTCTCTTGCTTGAGTGTACACTCAACCACACTATTCTATCTTATTTCTATTCCACTTGTTTTGTTATAGTTTTTATAGTTTATATAGAAAATATTTATTTTAATGTTGTTACTGTTCCTAAAATATTTTATTTTTTCTGTTTCCTTTCCTCACAGGGCTATTTTCCCTATTGGAGCCCCCGGTCTTATAGCATCCTGCTTTTCCAACTAGGGTTGTAGCTTAGAAAGTAATAATAATAATAATAATAATAATAATAATAATAATAATAATAATAATAATAATAATAATAATAATAATAATAATAACTCTTTTGTAGTCATTCAAAGTTTTCATTCGATTATGAATAATTTTCAAGCAGTTATTCACTAGTTGCTTAACAATAATGGCCCCAAGCCTCTGTAACCATTGTTTATTTATACGCAATCTCATTTTAATAATAACAATGCAGCTTTCAATTCACTAATAAGATAGACTTATAATCTAATGTTTTTAAAATACTATTAAATTTTTGTAAAATATGAGATTATTTTACGATAACAGGAGCAGGAAACTTAGCAATCTTTAAAATACTTTAATATGTCACAGTAACTACACAAGATCATTTTCTAATTCAGTTATCGTTCTCAATTATTAATAAGATTATAAAGCTCAAGACTGTGAATAACTGCCAAACCTTAATTGATGTTCAATATCACTTCTTATGAATCGTGGGAAGTTTTCTGAATAATCGTAATGGGATTTATGTTCATCATGATATATATATATATATATATATATATATATATATATATATATATATATATATATATATATATATATATATATATATACATATAATCCTTATAAAAAATATCACTAAAATATGCCACCTTTTAATACAATACTAAGAGCGTGAGTAAACTTATCAAGAAATCCGTCTAAATTCAAAGCAAATTTATCTGGGAATAAAGTGGAAATTTTGATTTAATATGAAGAAAAAACACACCATATGTAAGAAATCCGTCTAAGGTTAAACAAAAGTTATCTGAGAATAAAGTGAAATATATTGAATCGAAGCAAAGCCAACAGAGAAAATTTGATTATGATCACAAATTTTACCAATTTAGTTAGTTGAAGTAAAAAACTGTCTTGCATGATCCAGACACTAAGTTTAACAATTGAAATCAATACCATTAATGTAAGCAGGCTAGTTATTATTATCGTTACTATTACCACTACTAAACAAGTTGCAATCCTGGTTGGAATAGCCAATTTTTCGAGCCGACGGGCAAAGCAACCGAATCCAGAAAGAAATTAAGAACGAAGTAATAAGGAAATAACTAAAAAAAATATAAAGTATTAATATAAGTAATAGTATTAAATAGAAAAATAGCTTTATAAATTATGAAACGAGTCCTACATCAATATACTCAACAGGAAAAAAAAAAAAAAAAAAAAACATAAGCACCAAGTTTGAACTTCATGAGTTCAACTAGCTCAAGTATTTGATTAAGAAGATCGTTCTACAATTTAGTCATAACATAATGAAACTTCTAGAATTCTGTAAAATATTGAGCCTTATAAAAGGAAAGCCAAGACTATAAGAATCATTTGCGTACCCTGCATTGCTTAGTGGTTGGTATAGTGTAGGAAAATCCGATTGCAAAGGATGGTCAGGATCATAGGAAACCTTATACAGCATGCAAAAAGAGTCAATTAATTTGAGCGCTATTCAAAAAGAAAAGGATATGCTTATACTTGCAAAATATGAAGGAAATCCTTCTACTTGTATTCATAAACATTTGAATCAAAAGCTTCTACTTTTAGAGCAAAAGCATATCCTTATAATCACATAGAAGTAAATGGTTATACATAAAGAAGACCCTTTACTTCATATAAAGAGCATATGCTTCGAAAAAGCTGAGTCTGGTCAGTAGCATACTGCAGTTCGAAAAGAAAGGTTGTTCTGTCCGATTCTCAGCACGATGGCAGATTTTGTGGATGTGAGGCATGTTCAACAATACATGCCTCGTTTACCCACACTTGGTCGTGATTTCAAGATGTTATTCCGTTTTGAAGAACAAAATGTACAGTGGCTTTCGGACAGATATCTTGTCCACACCTGGAATCTCGATGAAATATCAAGGTTAAGCCATAACTTGGTGATATGCATTTTACATTTGCTTTTGCATGTATAAACAGTTGGGAGAATACGAAGGCTGCTGTATTTAGGGATTTATGTATGTACAAACAGTATATATGTATGTATGTATGTATGTATGTATGTATATATATATATATATATATATATATATATATATATATATATGTGTGTGTGTGTGTGTGTGTGTGTGTGTGTGTGTGTACAGTACATGCAAATATACTGTATTCATATAATATATAAATATAGTTTATATATATATATTATATATATGTATATGTATGTATATATATATTATATATATGTATATGTATGTAAATATATGTCTGTGTATATATATGTATATATATACATCGTATAAATATACATATATACACAGAAAATTCATATACAGAAAAAGCCTATATACATGCATGTATATATACACACACACACTCACACACACATATATATATATATATATATATATATATATATATATATATATATATATATATATATATATATATATATATATATCCGTACCAGAAATAGATTGTTCTAAATCCCAAACCTGAAATAATTTAGCTGAAATCAACTATTTCAATTCGGTTTGCTTTAAACCTCAATTACCCTTCGCCCTTCGTCCGGGTATCTTAAAGTTCCCTTCAAACTGCAAAGTTGAGCGTTTAGCGTCTTCAAAACTTTTCAACTTAAATCCATAAATCAAATCACGTAGTTTATTATTATTATTATTATTATTATTATTATTATTATTATTATTGTTGTTGTTGTTGTTGTTGTTGTTGTTGTTGTTGTTATAAAACAAGAAGGGAATTTTTCGCGAGTCCTAAAAGAATTCGGAAGATGATCTTCTCGGGTTTCCAAATGGCTTCAGAAGAAATAGCCATAGACTTAGCATGGTTTTCTGAATGCCTCCTGAACGGAATCTCAGAACGGTATCGGAAGAAAACTTTCCCGAATTTCCAAATGTCTTCAGAAAAAATAGCCATAGACTTAGCATGGAATTCTGAATGCCTCCAGAACGGAATCTCAGAAAGGTTTCGGAAGAAAACTTTCCCGAATTTCCAAAAGTCTTCAAAGGATATAGCCGTATACTTAACATGGATTTCTGAATGACTCCAGAACTGAAATTTCCTGGAGCAGTCCCGAACAATTCCTCCCCGAGCTTCAAATGATTTCTGAAGACCTGATCTTCATTTTTTCAAATGTAGCCTGCAACACCTCACATGATCTGTATGCAGCTGGCGAAATATAACCAAGGAATTGCGCGTCAATAGGAGTAAGAGGAAATGAGTTGATGACTGGGAGAAGGATTTCACTTAACTCACAGAGATCACGTTCTGGCGGAATAGGAAGCTGCCGGTAAGATTTATGTGTTACATCTTCGGAACACCATCAACTACAGATGGTTTTGGTTGCTGCCGAAGTTACCGATCGTTCGTTTTATATCGTCCGACCTATAGAAAGACACGGGTCCTTCCGTTGGCAGCTGAGCTTTGAAGATCCTAATGTATGCACCTTGAAGGATCCTTTGCTTGGGCTTTTGCGACGATGTCTTATTAAAGGAGACTCTTGGAAAAAGTACGGGGCTTTGTATCGGTGCAAAAACGGATTGCGGGGAATGAGGATGGAGGCAGAATGGTTCAACTGAACGGTGAGTGACGTGCAGTTCTTCAACAGGATTGTCCCAGAATTCGCCATTGAAATAAGGACATATCCAGACGACATTGGTAAATATATCATGTTGCTCGTCATTTACTTTGGCATAATAGTGTATGCGGAGAAATCGATAGTATTCATCTCTTTACTCATTGCCCAGATAGGTAATGAATAAATGCCTTCGATTTCCCTGAGGAATCTGACGAAGTGAGGACTCGCAGCACTGAAATCTCTTTTAAAATCTAGAAGGACACTGACACACTAAGGAAAAGAGACAATGAAATCTGAAAAGAAACAGATAATCTAATGAGAGAAGATCTTGAAAACTAGAAGACAGGAGAGAACAGCGAAGAGGAGCCTCTAATGCCAGAGGTAAGACACCTAAAAATAGAGAGCCTCTAATGCTAGAAGTAAGGCACCTCAAAATATAGATCGAAGACCTTCTAATGCTAAAAGTATGGAACCTAGAAATATATGTCAAAGAACTTTTAATGCTAGAAGTGTGGGAGCTAAAGAGAGAGGTCAAAGAACTTCTAATGTTAGAGGTGTGGGAGCTATAAAGAGAGGTCAAAGAACTTCTAATGCTTGACGTAAGGGAGCTGAAATGAGGTCAGAGAACTTCTAATGCTAGAGGTGTAGGAGCTAAAAAGAGGTCAAAGAACTTCTAATGCTAGAGGTGTGGGAGCTAAAAAGAAGTCAAAGAACTTCTAATGCTAGAGGTGTGGGAGCTAAAAAGAGGTCATAGAACTTCTAATGCTAGAGGTGTGGTAGCTAAAAAGAGTTCAAAGAACTTCTAATGCAAGGGGTGTGGGAGCTAAAAAGAGGTCAAAGATCTTCTAATGCCAGGGGTGTGGGAGCTAAAAAGAGGTCAAAGAACTTCTAATGCCAGGGGTGTGGGAGCTAAAAAGAGGTCAAAGAACTTCTAATGCAAGGGGTGTGGGCGCTAAAAAGAGGTCAAAGAACTTCTAATGCAAGGGGTGTGGGAGCTAAAAAGAGGTCAAAGAACTTCTAATGCAAGGGGTGTGGGTGCTAAAAAGAGGTCAAAGAACTTCTAATGCAAGGGGTGTGGGAGCAAAAACGAGGTCAAAGACTTCTAATGCAAGGAGTGTGGGAGCTAAAAAGAGGTCAAAGAACTTCTAATGCCAGGGGTGTGGGAGGTAAAAAGATGTCAAAGACTTCTAATGCAAGGAGTGTGGGAGGTAAAAAGAGGTCAAAGAACTTCTAATGCAAGGGGTGTGGGCGCTAAAAAGAGGTCAAAGAACTTCTAATGCAAGGGGTGTGGGAGCAAAAACGAGGTCAAAGACTTCTAATGCAAGAAGTGTGGGAGCTAAAAAGAGGTCAAAGAACTTCTAATGCCAGGGGTGTGGGAGGTAAAAAGATGTCAAAGACTTCTAATGCAAGGAGTGTGGGAGCTAAAAAGAGGTCAAAGAACTTCTAATGCAAGGGGTGTGGGAGCTAAAAAGAGGTCAAAGAACTTCTAATGCAAGGAGTGTGGGAGCTAAAAAGAGGTCAAAGAACTTCTAATGCAAGGGTGGGGGAGCTAAAAAGAGGTCAAAGAACCTCTAATGCAAGGGGTGGGGGAGCTAAAAAGAGGTCAAAGAACTTCTAATGCAAGGGATGGGGAAGCTAAAAAGAGGTCAAAGAACTTCTAATGCAAGGGGTGGGGGAGCTATAAAGAGGTCAAAGAACTTCTAATGCAAGGGGTGTGGGAGCTAAAAAGAGGTCAAAGAACTTCTAATGCAAGGGGTGTGTGAGCTAAAAGGAGGTCAAAGAACTTCTAATGCAAGGGGTGGGGGAGCTAAAAAGAGGTCAAAGAACTTCTAATGCAAGGGGTGGGGGATAGATGTCGCTAGCGAAGCTTTGGGGAAGGCGCGGCGGCGTCTGTGTTCTTTCTAATGCGTAAACTTAATTAAATACAAGTAAAACAGGGAATTAAATGCGTATTATAAATACTAAACTCTTTCTTATCTTGACAGCAAAAATGAAATCTTACAAGTTCCAACATGTAACTAAGCGCTCCCGAAACACGAGTCAACCTTTTACTTCTGCTTGGAGGATATCCTCGCAAGTAAAAGGTTATCATTATGAATATGGAAAGAAAAACTTGCTTATAATTCTACCTTTTGCTTCAGAGAATTACCTTGTACTTCTACCTTATGCTTACAAGGATATCCTTAATTTTCATGAATACCTCCCAATGGAATGACGGTGCCATAGATCAGTATCCAAATCTGGGATAAGAATTAGATAAGGAATAAGATAAGAATTAGATAAGGAATAGGATAAGAATTAGATAAGGAATACGATAAGAATTAGATATGAAATAAGATAAGAATTAGATATGAAATAAGATAAGAATTAGATAAGGAATTTGAGCGCAAGTTACAAGTTTTTGTCCAACGAGTTGAGATAAGAGTCAACAGCTGAAGACTAGGTATTGAATAGCTCTCTATTATAATTCCTGCAAAATTTATGGTATATTAACAAGTACTCATGTACGTAATTTTTCATCTCACATTTGTCAAAAAAAAAAAAAAAAAAAAAAAAAAAAAAAAAAAAAAAAAAAAAAAAAAGGGGGGGGGGGGGGGGGTTTAGTTAGAAAATCAGGTTTTTTTTCCATTTTCATTTTTGCTGATGGCACATCATTTTGGCTGCTGATAAACAAGCTGCTCATTTCTGAGGTCTTTCAAAATTGCCGGACTCGATTTCTCACAATTTTGATAATAATGAAAGTCACGTGACCTATATTAAAATGTCAACACAATAAATACATATAATTTGAGGAGATAAAATAGCAGTTACTTAACGAAGCATCCTTTCCCACGCAATTAGGAAAGTACAAAACATAAAAAGAAATAATTCCGTAATAATCTCATTAAAATTAAACTCTTAATTGCAATGTTAGTGACCTCAATTTGAAAATAATTAAAGCACATCATACATTGTGCACAGCGCAGAAAGTCATGCAACTGGTATCGCATTGATGTATAAAATGAAATCGCTATTGTTCAGATGTCACGCCTTAATTAAAAGACTGATTCTAATTCAATCAGAAAACTCAATCATTAAGTGAATAGCATAGAGCTTGCCACAAACACAAACACACACACACACAGACACACACACACAGACACACACACATATATATATATATATATATATATATATATATATATATATATATATATATATATATATATATATATATATATATATATATATATATATATATATATTATATATATACGCACACGCAAGCACACATGTTTACATATTTGTTCTTTAGGCATGATCTTTTAAGTAATAACCTTTATATTGGAAGTGTAATTCCAACGTTTATCAATTGTAACCCTGACGATGAATATCATGAAAAAATGTGAAGCAGAACTAAATACAGTATTTAATAGAACAAACTGGATGCAATTTTCGTCTTTTCCTGTAACTTGACTGGAATTTCGTTAAAACAGACAGATGTAATCTTCGATTTGTAGATGCCACACATAATTTTGTGAGTATATATATGTATGTATGTATATATATATATATATATATATATATATATATATATATATATATATATATATATATATATATATATATATATATATACATGTTTGGCTATACACGCATATATATATATATATATATATATATATATATATATATATATATATATATATAATATATATATATATATATATATATCTCTAATTATTCATATAACATATATTTATATACACGATATGTTTATTAATATATATATACATATATTTATATACACGCAAATATGTTTATTATATATATATATATATGTGTGTGTGTGTGTGTGTGTGCGATTACTCGTGTATTTATATATATATATATATATATATATATATATATATATATATATATATATATATACATAGATATATATATATCATATAGAAGCTAATATGCGGAAATTCTCTTATATCTATCAAACAATCCTATATTTAGGCAAATAAGACTTTCTAACCCTTTGACATAAAAAACAGTGAAGTCCTGTGCTGAAAAAGACAAAAAACTGTAACACATTTGGTGAACGATCCAAAAATTAATGAAATAACTGGGCATTGTCACATATTTACTTGCGCATACATGAGGTGTAACTCCATACAATTCCATTCTGAATTGACATGAACAAATACATTGAAATACTGCAAAATTATGAGACAAGTTATGGCAATAAATCATGTAAGCCATTCAAAAGTATACTTGATATAATTAATCTCAGAAAGTCAACATAAAACAAAATACGCAATAAAAAAAGATAAAACATAAAAGGGAATTGAGGTAGAATGTCATTAGAGTAGAGTAATTAAAACCGAAAAAAAAACTGGAAATTGAGTTTCCAAACTAGATAATTAAATTTTGCTTTTTTTCACGGCTTCTCGTCGCCTAGAACTTTCCCAAGTAGTACGAGTACACTTTCCCTTTAACAGCCAAGTCTGTCAATTAAGCGGACATAAAGCGAAGTGTTTGGTCGCAATTAATGATTATTTGTCAATTCTAAGAACGAACATGAATGTTTAAAGAGGCAATTATATTTTGTTTGTGAAATTCCTTGCCATACCTATTTTTAGCCCTAGTATTCTCATATAAATTTATAATATAACCATATTATTAAGTACAGCAATGATACAATTATCAATAACATCAATACATCAGTTTA
>NC_090729.1:127017912-127022912 GCF_036898095.1 Palaemon carinicauda
ACTTCTAGCTTCCCTCTGAAAATATAGAATGGAAAAAATTCCTTTTTCCTGTTTTACTCTTACTTATTTAGAGTAGTTAAAAATAGCTTGTTCTGCACAGTTATAGTTTGTGTTCGTAATTTAGGTTCAGGGTAAAAATAGAGGTGTTTGAAGCGTTAATTTATTGATGACGGAACTATTCATGAAAATTTTTGTACTCATAATTCCTCAGTCTATGATGATGATGATGATAATAAAAATAATAATAATAATAATAATAATAATAATAATAATAATAATTACTATTATTGTTATTGTTATTATTTAGATAATAATAACTATAGTAATTATAACAACAACAACAACAATAATAATAATAATAATAATAATAATAATAATAATAATAATAATAATTATTATCATTATTATTATTGTTATTACTATAATAATAACTATAATAATTATAACAACAACAACAACAACAACAAAAACAACAACAACAATAATAATAATAATCCTATCATTATTCCTATTCAATTGATGAATTACTAATGATGATACTACCACTACTATTAGAATGATAATGTAACTACTCCCATCAGTTTTTCTTGTATTAACGTCACTACTTCATAATCAAGATAACCAAACCACATATTTTGAAAAAAATTCTCGTACTTCAGCGAAGAACTAAAAATATATAATAAAGCAGAAGCCTTCAGCATAACGTTATAATTCCATCTCTCATAATAACATCCTTTTTATGTGAAAAAAAAAAGGTTGTATAATGGTAAATATAATAAAGGTTTCAATCAGAAAATATACTATTTGTCGTATTTTAAGTGGGACAGAAATAAAACCTTTTAATAGGATTTTATTTGTAGGCTGCATAAAATAGGGAACAGAGGAAAAATTCCAGATATGTTATCACCGCCCTGAATTAATCATGTATATGTAAATGAATATTGAACCGAAAGAAAATGAGCATAAACTCTATTATATTATCAAAATATAATTAATAATTCTATTTTATGATACCATTTATTCTCATACTTTTGACATATATTATCATTTCTGAAGCAGAAATTCCTTGCCGCAAAAAGTCCTACGGCAAAAAGTCCTATGACAAAAATTCCCTTCAACATGAACCCTCTACTTCATTTTCCTATGTTTATATCTTCTCAAAAATTTCTAACAAATTTGTGATAAAGTTCAATTTGAGCTTCTATCACATGGATGAAACGGAAAAATCTCCACACTTATGCAAAGCTTAATGCATCCAAGCTCACCTAGCTTGCTTAGCTCCTGACCATCTGAGAACCTTGACTGGTGAACGCCAGACTGGGGTTCAAGTCCCGGTCAAACTCGTTAGTTTCTCTGGTCGCTGCAGCTTCACCAACCTTGTGAGGTAAGGATGGCGGGTGTGGGGGAGCCTATAAGTCTATATGCTGAGCCATCGGCAGCCATTTCCTGGACCTCATTGGTCCTGGCTTGAGTAGAGAAGGGGCTTGGGAGCTGATCATATTCATGTATGGTAAAAAAAGAAAAAAAAAAAAAAAAAAAAAACTAATCGAGGGTCAAAACTTTCAGGCGAAATTATTTCAAATTCATTTAATGTGGCAGCTTAAACGAAGGGAGTGTACAGGTACAAATTATCACATCAACCCAACGCCACATTAAACCTGGAAAGAACGAACGAAATTGTTGTGTTGCATTAATAAACAAAACACTAGATCATATATACTTTTTTTTTTTTTTTTGATGGATTACAACAAATAAAGTAGGCTATTCTTTCAAACTGTTCAGTAAGAATATTACTGTGAATGACACTTAGCGGTACATAATAATTACCTGTTTAAATCTCCATATTGCAGAATTTGGGTTGACAGGCCAATACTGGAAGGTAGAGCAAAGAGAAAAAAAAGAAATATACAAAATATTGTGAAAAATTATAAAATAAAACAAAGGGTTCAAAAACGATGAATATATTATACTCGTACTGTAATGTTTACAACGCGATATGTTTTAGTAAACAAAGAGAGATGCTTTTCAAATATGCATTGGACAATATGGAGCAATCAGTAAAGCCGTGTGAATCTCTCTCTCTCTCTCTCTCTCTCTCTCTCTCTCTCTCTCTCTCGTTTTATCAATTTATGTTTTGAGCTGTCAGTCAGTAAAAAGCAAAAAAAAAAAAAAAAACTGATAAACATTAAAAAACACATTATTATTATTATTATTATTATTATTATTATTATTATTATTATTATCCAAGCTACAACCCTATTTGGAAAAGCATGATGCTATAAGCCCAGGGGCTCCAACAGGGAAAATAGCCCAGTGAGGAAAGGAAATAAGGAAATAAATAAATGAAGAGAACAAATTAACAATAAATCATTCTAAAATAAGAAACAACGTCAAAACAGACATGTCATATAATAAACTATCAACAACATCAAAAACAAATATGTCATAAATAAACTATAAAAAGACTATGTCCGCCTGGTCAACAAAAAAGCATTTGCTCCAACTTTGAACTTTTGAAGTTCTACTGATTCAACCACCCGATTAGGAAGATCATTCCACAACTTGGTCACAGCTGGAATAAAACTTCTAGAGTACTGCGTAGTATTGAGCCTCGTGATGGAGAAGGCCTGGCTATTAGAATTAACTGCCTGCCTAGTATTACGAACAGAATAGAATTGTCCAGGGAGATCTGAATGTAAAGGATGGTCAGAGTTGTGAAAAATCTTATGCAACATGCATAATGAACTAATTGAACGACGGTGCCAGAGATTAATATCTAGATCAGGAATAAGAAATTTAATAGACCGTAAGTTTCTGTCCAACAAATTAAGATGAGAATCAGCAGCTGAAGACCAGACAGGAGAACAATACTCAAAACAAGGTAGAATGAAAGAATTAAAACACTTCTTCAGAATAGATTGATCACCGAAAATCTTGAAAGACTTTCTCAATAAGCCTATTTTTTGTGAAATTGAAGAAGACACAGACCTTATATGTTTCTCAAAAGTAAATTTACTGTCGAGAATCACACCTAAAATTTTGAAAGAGTCATACATATTTAAAGAAACATTATCAATACTGAGATCCGGATGTTGAGGAACCACCGTCCTTGACCTACTTACAATCATACTTTGAGTTTTGTTAGGATTCAACTTCATACCCCATAATTTGCACCATGCACTAATTCTAGCTAAATCTCTATTAAGGGATTCACCAACCCTAGATCTACATTCAGGGGATGGAATTGATGCAAAGAGAGTAGCATCATCTGCATATGCAACAAGCTTGTTTTCTAGGCCAAACCACATGTCATGTGTATATAGTATAAAAAGTAATGGGCCAAGAACACTACCCTGTGGAACACCGGATATCAAATTCCTATAATCACTATGGTGCCCATCAACAACAACTCTTTGAGATCTATTACTTAAAAAATCAATAATAATGCTAAGAAACGACCCACCCACTCCCAACTGTTTCAGTTTGAAAACAAGGGCCTCATGATTAACACGGTCAAAGGCAGCACTAAAATCAAGGCCAATCATACGAACTTCCCGACCACAATCAAGGGATTTCTGTACAGCATTGGAGATTGTAAGAAGGGCATCACATGCTCCAAGGCCTTTACGAAAACCAAATTGCAAACTAGGGAGTAGATGATTACCTTGACCAAACCTATTAAGACGTTTTGCCAGAAGACGTTCATAACCTTTAGATAATATGGGAGTTATGGAAATCCGTCAAAACAAATTGACGGATTTTGCCGACATTTTCACCACAGATAGATCTTAGGTCATGGACGACCCCAATAAATTTTCAGATGATCTTGATTTGCATTTTTGCCATTTTAATAACGTCAAAACAAATTGATGGATTTTGCCGAAATTTTCACCACAGATAAATCTTAGGTCATGGACGACCCCAATAAATTTTCAGATGATCTTGATTTGCATTTTCACCATTTTAATAACGTCAAAACAAATTGACGGATTTTGCCGAAATTTTCACCACAGATAGATCTTAGGTCATGGACGACCCCAATAAATTTTCAGATGATCCAGATCCGGCTTTTGGATCTGTATTTGGATTTTTCGCCATTTTAATAATAACTTCAAAACAAATTGATGAATTTTGACGAAATTTCCACAACAAATAGATCTTAGGCCATGGACGGACCCCATTAACCTTTGGCGGAGCTCATAAATCTCTGATTGCTCTAGTTAGCATTACTAGTAGGGAAGCTACAACCCTACTTTTAAAATCAGCATATTACAAGGTAAAGGCTTTAACGGGTACAGCAGCCCAGAGCAGAAAGGAAATAGAGAAGCAACGAATGCACTATATATGAGAAGTAATAAAAAGAATATTAAACCTTTTAAGAAATATAAGATTTTGATTTTTTACCTTTTGGTATTATTCATTTTTTTCCTTCAACCCTTTAATCTTTTCTACTTCGAAGATATATTACGTCTCTGGAAATATATATATGTATATATATATATATATATATATATATATATATATATATATATGTATATATATATATATATATATATATATATACATATATAACTCATATATACACTTATGTGTACATATATGTTTTAAATAATTATATCATATACAAAATGAAAACATTATAACATATTGACAAATTATATATATATATATATATATATATATATATATATTATATGTATATATATATCTACACACACACATATATATATATATATATGTATATATATATATATATATATATATATATATCTACAGACATATATGTACTTATATATATAAAAATGGAAATATTATGTCTATGATTAACACCAAAATGGATATATATATATATATATATATATATATATATATATATATATATATATATATATATATTGGTGTTAATCAAAGACGTAAATATTTCCCTTTTTACATAAATTTTTATGAATAAAGGTTCTTAAGTATTGATTACTTTGGGCAAATTGACACAATTACAATTA
>NC_090729.1:127027912-127030709 GCF_036898095.1 Palaemon carinicauda
TACTATAAGGTAACCCCTTCGCCTACAGTGATCCCTCACTTAGGGTATTACAGGGAGCATTTCCATAAACATGGCACCTATCGTCCGCACACTATCGTCTTCACGATCCACATCAAAGAGAAAAAATCATAGAAGAAGGTACAGGATACACGAATGTACGAAGAACTCTGAATTACATGGTATCCCGTTACTAAATAACGAGAGCAAAGCAAAAATATCAGCAGAATATTGCTTTTGCACTTACTCCGAGGTCAAGAATAATCTTTTTTTTTTAAGGGAAGATAAAATAAATTGAAAAATAAACATATAATAAAGACAATTCATAGCATAGAGAGAGAGAGAGAGAGAGAGAGAGAGAGAGAGAGAGAGAGAGAGAGAGAGAGAGAGGAGAGAGAGAGAGAGATTAACTGACTGATTAAGAATTATCTGGCATCCTGACATCTAAGCTCATTGACACCGAAGAGAGAGAGAGAGAGAGAGAGAGAGAGAGAGAGAGAGAGAGAGAGAGAGAGAGAGAGAGAGAGAGATATCTATTAGGAGTTATTTGACATCCTGACATCTAAAGTCATTAACACCGGAGAGAGAGAGAGAGAGAGAGAGAGAGAGAGAGAGAGAGAGAGAGAGAGAGAGAGAGAGAGAGAGAGATTTTTAGGAGTTATCTGGCATCCTGACATCTAAAGTCATTGGCACCGGAGAGAGAGAGAGAGAGAGAGAGAGAGAGAGAGAGAGAGAGAGATTATTAGGAGTTATCTGGCATCCTGACATCTAAAGTCATTGGCACCGGAGAGAGAGAGAGAGAGAGAGAGAGAGAGAGAGAGAGAGAGAGAGAGAGAGAGAGAGAGAGAGATTTATTAGGAGTTATCTGGCATCCTGACATCTAAAGTCATTGGCACCGAAGAGAGAGAGAGAGAGAGAGAGAGAGAGATTATTAGGAGTTATCTGGCATCCTGACATCTAAAGTCATTGGCACCGGAGAGAGAGCCTTACCTTACCTTATTTTTTGTTTGGGTTCTCCCAGGTCCCTCAGTGTGAGGCACCTCGTATATCCACCAGAGAGTTGCTAATGCATCTTCCGGTGTATTTTGCATCTTCCAGTCTTGGATGGTCTGGGATGCATCTTAGGTATTTATCGAGCTTATTCTTAAACACATCTACGCTCACTCCTGATATGTTTCTTAGATGAGCTGGCAGCACATTAAATAGTCGCTGCATTATGGATGCTGGTGCGTAGTGGATTAATGTCCTGTGCGCCTTTCTCAGTTTACCTGGAATGCTTTTTGGCACTATTAATCTACCTCGGCTTGCTCTTTCTGATATTTTAAGCTCCATGATGTTTTCAGCAATTCCTTCTATTTGCTTCCATGCTTGTATTATCATGTAGCGTTCTCTTCTCCTTTCTAGACTGTATAGTTTTAAAAAATTGCAGTCTTTCCCAGTAGTCAAGGTCCTTAACTTCTTCTATTCTAGCAGTATAGGACCTTTGTACACTCTCTATTTGCGCAATATCCTTTTGGTAGTGTGGGTACCATATCACATTGCAGTACTCGAGTGTACTACACACATAAGTTTTGTAAAGCATAATCATGTGTTCAGCTTTTCTTGTTTTAAAGTGTCTGAATAACATTCCCATTTTTGCTTTACATTTAGCCAACAGTGTTGCTATTTGGTCGTTGCATAACATATTCCTATTTAAAATTACACCAATGTCTTTAATTGCTTCCTTGTTTGTGATTGTCTCATTATTAGGTCCCTTGTATGCATACACCATTCCTTCTCTGTTTCCATAATTTATTGATTCGAATTTATCGGAGTTAAATACCATCCTATTTATCTCCGCCCATTTATATATTTTGTTTAGATCTCTTTGTAGTGAGTTCCTATCTTCATCACAAGTAATTTCTCTACTTATTCTTGTGTCATCGGCGAAACTTCTCACTACGGAGTTTTCAACATCACAGTCTATGTCTGAGATCATAATAACAAATAGCAGTGCAGCTAATACCGTACCTTGTGGCACACCAGATATTACCTGGGCTTCATCTGATTTCTCGTCATTTGCAACCACTATCTGTTTTCTGTTTTGCAGGAATTCTTTTACCCATTTTCCTATCTTTCCCACAATATTATGCTTTCTCATTTTTTTCTCCAATATGTTATGGTCTACCTTGTCAAAGGCTTTTGCAAAATCTAGATAGATCACATCTGTGTCTTTTTCATTTATCATATTATTGTATATGTTTTCATAGTGTGCTATCAGTTGGGTCTGTGTACTTTTTCCAGGTACGAGACCGTGTTGACCCATACTAAACAAATTATTTTTGACCAAATGGTTCATTATTTTCTTTTTTATTACCCTCTTATACACTTTCATAATATGTGATGTTAGACTAACAGGTCTATAATTGCTTGCCTCTAGTCTTGATCCACTTTTGAAGATAGGGGTTATATAAGAGATTTATTAGGAGTTATCTGGCATCCTGACATCTAAAGTCATTGGCACCGAAGAGAGAGAGAGAGAGAGAGAGAGAGAGAGAGAGAGAGAGAGAGAGAGAGAGAGAGAGAGATTTATTAGGAGTTATCTGGCATCCTGACATCTAAAGTCATTGGCACCGAAGAGAGAGAGAGAGAGAGAGAGAGAGAGAGAGAGAGAGAGAGAGAGAGAGAGAGAGAGAGAGATTATTAGGAGTTATCTGGCATCCTGACATCTAAAGTCATTGGCACCGAAGAGAGAGAGAGAGAGAGAGAGAGAGAGAGAGAGAGAGAGAGAGAGAGAGAGAGAGAGATATTATTAGGAGTT
>NC_090729.1:127031209-127038709 GCF_036898095.1 Palaemon carinicauda
CAACGGTGATCAATTAGTGTTTTAGTTACAATTTATACAAGAACTATTTCACATTTATGCCTTTTGCTTCCCAAATAAGAGCACGGTTGTTATGTAATATTGTATCGTAAGTTTAAGACAATATAGATCTTCATACACGTATTTAATATGATCTATCAACATGTCTATTGAAATAAATTCTATCTATTTTCTGCATCAGCTATATTAAAAATAATCTCTTCTTAAGTGAATAAAAAAGGAACAAGTTGTTCACAGTGGATAGTAGTGAGTCAGAGAGAGAGAGAGAGAGAGAGAGAGAGAGAGAGAGAGAGAGAGAGAGAGAGAGGAGAGAGAGAAGGGAAAGTTGGTGGGGTATTCACAATGTCCCAGTGTTTGTATACCGACTGTTGGAGTTGTGAGCGGAATTGTTTCACAAAAAGTCACAAGTGTCGAATTTCAAAAACCTTTTTTTATATATATAAAAAAAGAGATCCTCGCACGACTCGTCTGTCAAAAAAGGCAAAGAATTTGTTATTTTGATAAAAAATCGGTAAATCCACGGTCTTCCATTTTTATATTTTTGTTGTTGAAAGATATCAAATGAAGAAAGTAAATAAATTTTTGTTTTTGTTTTCTAAAATTATACCAAGATGTAGAATGTTTTATTTCTTCTGAATTGCTATGAACAAACGTTATTGCCAAGTAAAAATCTAATAATACAAGAGTAATAATGCAAGTTTTAATCTAGAGGGGTTCTCAGTAAAGCGCAGACCTCCCCCGTGGCAGCTTCTTTCTCCACCTTTTGCTCGGCTTTGACCTTGACCTTTAACCGTAACTTGTATTAATTGGCGTGGATTTTCAAACGCAAATATTAACCAATTTTTAAGTCTCTGCGACAACGATGTCCAAACTTATGGTTGATTACGTTAATTGGACACTTTGCTTGACCGTGACTTTGACCTTTGAAATTTGACCCTCCATAATTTAATTATTTCCATCTTTTTATGTAATAGTTAATCCCTGCAAGTTCCATTACTCTACGATTAAAATTGTTACTAGGAAGCTGTTCACAAACAAACACACACAAACAAACAAACAAACAGGGGGTAAAATATGGCCTCCTTCCAACTTCGTTGGCGGAGGTAATAAGAAAAGAATAATAATCCCCTATTTAAAATATAAAACCGCCCACAGCAATTGGATCAAAGGGCGTTTGTAACACGAGAGATTACTTATTCAATTACACCGTAAAGGAGAAATCTCATTTTTTTTCATTGCATTTTCCTTGCACAAGCAAATACGCCCGAAGCATTTAAATATCGTATTGAAGGTGAGTTAGTCTTTGCCATTAAGGGTGTTGTTGTTGTTGTTGGAGTGACTGAGTCGCTAAAGGCAAAAGTTGAATTAACACGAGAGATAAAAGATCACTTCAGTGACAAATGGTTTATGCTTAATAGAATTGATCGTGATTGGTATTAGTAGTCATTTTTTCACTGCAAGATTTTAGAAATAAAAGTCTATTTATACATATCTTCTCATGCGATCAACTTTCATTCTTAATGTACTGTATATATGATGTAAATTTTGCATTCTCAATCATAGAAAGAGGATTCTCTCTCTCTCTCTCTCTCTCTCTCTCTCCTCTCTCTCTCTCTCTCTCTCTCTCTCTCTCTCTCTGATCTATTAGATTTCTCAAGGATTTATTAACAAAACAAAAACATGAAAAGGGACTATAAGAAAATAACAAACTTAAGATACGTTAGCACGAACAGTAGCAAGTAGCAAAAGCCACTGTAAAAAGATGAAAAGGTTCTCAATAATTATAATATTCATAAGGTAAATAACCACAACAAAAAAGCCATAGTGAAAATAATCCCGCTAACAATTTTTGGTACCGAATCAATGATGCGTGAATCCAGTAAATCACCGGTTGTGGTGGCCGATGAGGATCGAACTGTTTAAATTAATGTAAATGTAATTCCATTGATATTAATTTTATGAAGTCCCTTTATTCTCTATTAACATTATACTTATACTGTGTAAGTTGCACATACATAATCACAATTATTTCCCTAAATTATAGGCCGTCAAAATTTAGTCATAATAAAATCTATGCAAAATTAAAAAATTAGAATAATTTTATTTCAAAATGTCAAAATCTGTTCTCACGGATAAAGAAGGTTGGCATACTCAGTAAATGATCAAAACCTACTTTCAATTCTTCAAAATACCATTGAATAAACGACTTATAGCATTTGATATGTGCAATTTTCATAATTTGAAACATAATAGCGATAATCTCGAAAATAACAACACAATTAAAAAAAAAAAGAATTAGCATCATTGCCATAAAGCTAGAGATTTCACCACTTTTTACAGACTAAAATGCAAATGATGCTTCAACAGTCAAGAAATTCTACCTGAATTGCTCTCATAGATGTATTCAGTCACCTGAAACTTCAACCATTCTGTAAAAGAGGCAAACTCTCCCCACCGCTCTATTCCAGATAGTCTCTTTTAGCATTCTTCAAAGTTTAGGATTAAGAAGAAGTGCCAAGGATCCAGCTGTCACTCAGGGGTCGCACGACTCATTCATCAGCTGCAAAAGAAGTCGGAATGGTTGAAAGAGAACAATGAGAGGCGCAAAAATAATGTAGCAATCTCTTTCAAAACTACTACTACTCTCTCTCTCTCTCTCTCTCTCTCTCTCTCTCTCTCTCTCTCTCTCTCTCTCTCTCTCTCTCTCTTGAGAGGCAAAAAAATGTAGCACTCAATTTTTTGAAATTCTCTCTCTCTCTCTCTCTCTCTCTCTCTCTCATCTCTCTCTCTCTCTCTCTCTCTCTCTCTTGAGAGGCAAAAAATTTAGCACTCATTTCAAAAAATCATAATCTCTCTCTCTCTCTCTCTCTCTCTCTCTCTCTCTCTCTCTCTCCTCTCTCTCTCTCTCTCTTGAGAGGCAAAAAATTTAGTACTCATTTCAAAAAAATCATTCTCTCTCTCTCTCCTCTCTCTCTCTCATCTCTCTCTCTCTCTCTCTCTCTCTCTCTCTCTCTCTCTCTCTCTCTCTCTCTCTCTCTCTCAGAAAGGCCTTCACATAAAATAAATGTTAAACGGAGGTTCCTAAGCATGAGGATTCTTTTGGATATTTTTTCCTTTATTTATTGTACATCAGATACAACTAATTTCATATCAATATTCTTTTATGGAAACGTTCTTAACAAGCTGAAGGTTTGTATCCAATTTAATACTTCTCTTATTAACACGTGTTTGTCTCGACTAAACTAGTGTTCAATTTGCCCTATTGCAAATCTTGTTTCAGTGACTTTCTCATTAGATAAACATGGTCGAATTGATTGGTTTGTCGGGCAATCTGTAGGTATTATGCATTAATCGGGTTTACCTTTCCATGAATTAATTTTTCTGTAAATAAACTAACTTTTGTAACGGTATTTTTTTTTTTCATAATTGTTCTTATCAAGTGTATGAAATGTTGTTAATAATTCTTTCTCTCCTCTCTCTCTCTCTCTCCTCTCTCTCTCTCTCTCTCTCTCTCTCCTCTCTCTCTCTCTCTCTCTCTCTTGAGAGGCAAACAAAAATGTTGCGCTCATTTTAAGAAATACTGCTCTCTCTCTCTCACTCTCTCTCTCTTTTTTGAGAGGTAAACAAAAATGTAGCGCTCATTTTAAGAAATACTGTTTTCTCTCTCTCTCTCTCTCTCTCTCTCTCTCTCTCTCTCTCTCTCTCTCTCTCTCTCTCTCTCTCTCTCAGTGGACCAGTCTTTTCTTAATAACAAACCATTGTGTGATGAATTGTGTTAGCAACCAGTGTCAACTTTAATCTTTACACTTTTTAGCAAATAACCCATCATTTTTTCTGAAAAAACCGGCTAACCTCAAGATAATCGAATTTAATTTCTTGTGTGGAAATCGATCTTTAGCTTTGGAAATAAATGTCGACGAGGTGAGATTCGAACACCGAGAGAATTAGGTAATATGGGAATGAAGGAGTAGTAATTTAGTGTCATGCTATTTCCCCTGTGGGAGCCCTTGGGCTTATAGCATCTTGCTTCTCCAGCTGGCGTTGTAGCTTAGCAAGTAATAATAATAATAATAATAATAATAATAATAATAATAATAATAATAATAATGATAGTAATAATAATAATGTGTTTTTTAATGTTTATCAGTTTTTTTTTTTTTTTTTTTTTTTGCTTTCTACTGACTGACAGCTCAAAACATAAATTGATAAAACGAGAGAGAGAGAGAGAGAGAGAGAGAGAGAGAGAGAGAGAGAGAGGAGAGAGAGAGAGAGAGAGATTCACACGGCTTTACTGATTGCTCCATATTGTCCAATGCATATTTGAAAAGCATCTCTCTTTGTTTACTAAAACATATCGCGTTGTAAACATTACAGTACGAGTATAATATATTCATCGTTTTTGAACCCTTTGTTTTATTTTATAATTTTTCACAATATTTTGTATATTTGTTTTTTCTCTTTGCTCTACCTTCCAGTATTGGCCTGTCAACCCAAATTCTGCAATATGGAGATTTAAACAGGTAATTATTATGTACCGCTAAGTGTCATTCACAGTAATATTCTTACTGAACAGGTTGAAAAAATAGCCTACTTATTTGTAGTAATCCATCAAAAAAAAAAAAAGTATATATGATCTAGTTTTTTATTGTTTAATGCAACAGAACAATTTCGTTCGTTCTTTCCAGGTTTAATCTGGCGTTGGGTTGATGTGAAATTTGTACCTGTACACTCCCTTCGTTTAAGCTGCCACATTAAATGAATTTGAAATAATTTCGCCTGGAAGTTTTGTCCTTCGAAAAGATTTACTATGATTTCCTTTGGATTTCTTTTTTTAAAAAAGCTGATTAATGGGGGATATTTTCATCAAGTAATATTTTTAGTTTTCATGTTTAAAGGCTTAAAGGTTTAAAGGCTGGTCATGAACGGCAGAGGCAAGGGACAGTGATATTGCCCTATCGAGCAGGACAATGGTCTAGAGACTGACCATACATAAGTAAGATCAGCTCCCAAGGCCCCCTTCTCTACTCAAGCTAGGACCAATGAGGTCCAGGAAATGGCTGCCGATGGCTCAGCATATAGACTTATAGGCTCCCCCACACCCGCCATCCTTACCTCAACAAGGTTGGTGAAGCTGCAGCGACCAGAGAAACTAACGAGTTTGACGGGGACTCGAAACCCAGTCTGGCGTTCACCAGTCAAGGTTCTCAGATGGTCAGGAGCTAAGCAAGCTAGGTGAGCTTGGATGCATTAAGCTTTGCATAAGTGTGGAGATTTTTCCGTTTCATCCATGTGATAGAACCTGAAATTGAACTTTATCACAAATTTGTTAGAAATTTTTGAGAAGATATAAATATAGGAAGATGAAGTACAGGGTTCATGTTGAAGGGAATTTTTGTCATAGGACTTTTTGCCGTAGGACTTTTTGCGGCAAGGAATTTCTGCTTCAGAAATGATAATATATGTCAAAAGTATGAGAATAAAGGGTATCATAAAATAGAATGATTATTAATTATATTTTGATAATATAATAGAGTTTATGCTCATTTTCGTTCGGTTCAATATTCATTTACATATACATGATCAATTCAGGGCGGTGATAACATATCTGGAATTTTTCCTCTGTTCCCTATTTTATGCAGCCTACAAATAAAATCCTATTAAAAGGATTTATTTCTGTCCCACTTAAAATACGACAAATAATATATTTTCTGATTGAAACCTTTATTATATTTACCATTATACAACACTTTTTTTTCACATAAAAAGGACTGTTATTATGAGCGATGGAACTATAGCGTTATGCTGAAGGCTTCTGCTTTATATATTTTTAGTTCCTCGCCGAAGTACGAGAATTTTTTTTTCAAAATATGTGGTTTGGTTATCTTGATTATGAAGTAGTGACGTTAATACGAGAAAACTGATGGGAGTTGTTACATTATTATTCTAATAGTAGTGGTAGTATTATCATTAGTAATTCATTAATTGAATAGGAATAATGATAGGATTATTATTATTATTATTATTATTATTGTTGTTGTTGTTGTTGTTGTTATAATTATTATAGTTATTATTATAGTAATAACAATAATAATAATAATTATTATTATTATTATTATTATTATTATTATTATTACTATTATTATTATTGTTGTTTGTTGTTGTTGTTGTTGTTGTTATAATTACTATAGTTATTATCATCTAAGTAATAACAATAACAATAATAGTAATTATTATTATTATCATTATTATTATTATTATTATTATTATTATTATTATTATTATTATTATTATTATTATTATTATCATCATCATCATAGACTGAGGAATTATGAGTACAAAAATTTTCATGATTAGTTCCGTCATCAATAAATTAACGCTTCAAACACCTCTATTTTTTACCCTGAACCTAAATTACGAACACAAACTATAACTGTGCAGAACAAGCTATTTTTAACTACTCTAAATAAGTAGGAGTAAAACAGGAAAAAGGAATTTTTTCCATTCTATATTTTCAGAGGGAAGCTAGAAGTCTCCAGATAGGGCTATTCAGTTTTCCAACATGCATGAAAACGCATTCAGCTTTTGGGAATTTCTTTTTCATAGAGCCTAGAAAATTATTTAATTGTTACGGTTGTCTAAACGAGGCCTTTCTTATTCGGCTTGTTCACTCATTCCCCTTATATCATGGTAGCAAAAAAAAAAAAAAAAAAAAAAAAAAAAAAAAAAAAAAAAAACCCAAGTTAACTGGAATTAAAAAAAAAAAAAGAAAAAGAAAGTTTCCAGCAGCCCTTTTTCTATGGTTAACAATATTTTTAGATTTTGAATAACTGAGGTAAGGCATAAGGCTAACTTTGGGAAAGATATTTATTCTAAACTTCCTTTATTTTTGTTTTTGATGTTTGTTTCATCATTAAAATATGGCAATTTAGTGAAATTTTTTAGTTTAAGGGACCACATTTCTGAGAAGGGAACAAAAGCTGCTCTTAAAAAGGGCTCTGAAGTTTGTTGCTGAAGAAGTCATTTTTTTTTCGAGAGAAAAAAAAAAATCTAGTAACTCTGTTTCCTTATGTACATTTTCAATGAATAACGTTTAGTGCTGCACGTGTTCAAGTTGACATTTTCAGACCATATACTAATGAATTCAATTCCGAGTCCTGTGTAATAGGCTTTCTCTAGATGCTGGTGTCTATGTCGGTATTTGATTTCTTTTATTGAAACGTCGGAAAAGAGTCTTTGGTTCTCTTGTTCTTTCTTTGTTTTTTTATTTTTTTTTTTTTTTTTGGGGGGGGGCCGTTTATTACATATTCATGAAAATTAAGCAATTTTCTGCATACTCCCTTGTTTGGTAATAGAAAATATATTATCTGCATATCTTTTGTTCTTGTTATGTTTAATATCATTATGATACTTAGTAATAGTAGTTCCATTAGTAGCAGTAAAGAGATTACGGTCTAATTATAAACGTCTACATTGACATGTTCA
>NC_090729.1:127041209-127043709 GCF_036898095.1 Palaemon carinicauda
ATGTACTGTATACATACTGTATATGTTTGGATATATATATATATATATATATATATATATATATATATATATATATATATATATATATATATATACATGTATATATATATATATATATATTCTGTATATATATGTATATGTGTATATATATAATATATATATATATATATATATATATATATATATATATATATATATATATATATATATATATATAGAGAGAGAGAGAGAGAGAGAGAGAGAGAGAGAGAGAGAGAGAGAGAGAGAGAGAGAGAGAGAGAGAGAGAGAGAGAGAGAGAGAGAGAGAGAGAGGTGTTAAAATCCCTAAAATATGAAATCGGTCGAATAAATATGACGCCTGAACAAAGGGACACGAAACAAACCGTAGGAATAAACATTCAAATTACTTTTTGTTTGACGAAAAATAGGATCTTTTCAATAAAAATTCCACGCTATTTTTCCTACCCCATATTTTGTGAAATCCCTCCAATTATTTGGCGAGCAAATGGTGATTTTGTCGAAATATGGTCTGGAAACTGGAATTTTATCAAAGGTAAATTAAAACGGCATAAAAAGGGGCAGCTGAAATGCACTTCCCTGTCCATCGAGCCAACTAGTTTGACGAAAACATTTATATATGTGTGTGTATTGATATATATATATATATATATATATATATATATATATATATATATATATATATATATATATGTGTGTGTGTGTGTATTTATATATATATATATATATATATATATATATATATATATATATATATATATATATATATATATATGTATGTATATATATATGTGTGTGTATTTATATATATATATATATATATATATATATATATATATATATATATATATATATATTTATATATATATATATATATATATATATATATATATATATATATATATATATGTATGTATGTATGTATATATATATGTGTTTGTATTTATATATATATATATATATATATATATATATATATATATATATATATATATATATATATATACATGATTTATCATGGTCATTAAACGATTCACATAAAAATATGTCCTTTAGTTTATGAAATGAAAAATCTAGCAATATGTTAACACAACCGACATATGAACTCAAATAGAGAAACGTGGAAATTCACGAGTGTTTGTGATTCATTTGCACTTGTAAACGAGATACTTTTACTAATGATTTATTATTAAAACATTTAGTATTTTCTATTTAGTAGCAGTCTAATCCTGGGAGTTTTTTTTAGATTTTTTTTTATAGAATTCAATTTGTATGTTTATATTCAACTCTCTTCTGAAGGGTTTATTATTATTGTTATTATTATTATTATTATTATTATTATTATTATTATTATTATTATTATTATTATTATTATTATTATTATTATTATTATTGTTGTTGTTCATAATAGCAGTAGTATTTTTTACAGCAGTGGCAGTACCATTTCTGGATAAATAAAGCCATCTATATTTTTATTTAAATATACATATATATATATATATATATATATATATATATATATATATATATATATATATATATATATATATATAAATGTATGTATATATATACAGTATATATATATGGATATATACAGTAGATAGATATATATATATATATATATATATATATATATATATATATATATATATATATATATATATATATATATATATATATATATAGTATAACTAGCACTCAAGATTTTGATAAATGTAAATATCAACCACATTGACATTTGATATGGAATTCTACCTTTGGGAATGTATATCCACTGGAAATTTATTTATGATTAATGCTTCAGGCTGGGCAAACATTCGATCCAATGCCTTGAGTCAAAACAATGCCTGCAAGTACGAGTTTACCAGTTGCCAAGGTCCCAGCCAGAAGCATTTATCATAAATGAATTTCCAGTGGATATACATTTCCAAAGATAGAATTTTTTATTAGCCATTGAGGGTGATATTTACACACACACACACACACACACACACATATATATATATATATATATATATATATATATATATATATATATATATATATATATATATATATATATATATATATATATATATATATATGATGGAGTTGGTCTTTGCTTTGTCACAGGACCGTATATAAGGATTATATTATGTATATGTGACGTCCAGAATCCGAAAATAGAATCTTTTCGAATTGTTGCCGTTACCTTACGGCTTCAGGGAAAAAAAAAAAAAAAAAAAAAAAAAAAAAAAAAAAAAAAAAAAAAAAAAACATGACTGCACTTATTTTGAATATTTGATCCCGATAGGTATTTCAGCCATCATCTTATGGCTTTGGTCAGGGCTACAATAATTGTTTGCACAGGGAATCACTCTTTCGTATATTGCATATCAGTAAAACAAGAAATATTAAAGTACGTGGAAACTACGAAACCAACGAACAAATTTTGATATATAGATATTACGAAATTGTTTTAAAAAGATTTATAAAAGAAAAC
>NC_090729.1:127048709-127068709 GCF_036898095.1 Palaemon carinicauda
AATTTCACAAACAAAATATAATTGCCTCTTTAAACATTCATGTTCGTTCTTAGAATTGACAAATAATCATTAATTGCTATCAAACACTTCGCTTTATGTCCGCTTAATTGACAGACTTGGCTGTTAAAGGGAAAGTGTACTCGTACTACTTGGGAAAGTTCTAGGCGACGAGAAGCCGTGAAAAAAAGCAAAATTTAATTATCTAGTTTGGAAACTCAATTTCCTGTTTTTTTTTTTCGGTTTTAATTACTCTACTCTAATGACATTCTACCTCAATTCCCTTTTATGTTTTATCTTTTTTTTATTGCGTATTTTGTTTTACGTTGACTTTCTGAGATTAATTATATCAAGTATACTTTTGAATGGCTTACATGATTTATTGCCATAACTTGTCTCATAATTTTGCAGTATTTCAATGTATTTTTTCTTGTCAATTCAGAATGGAATTGTATGGAGTTACGCCTCATGTATGCGCAAGTAAATATGTGACATTTCCCAGTTATTTTATACATTTTTGGATCGTTCACCAAATGTGTTACAGTTTTTTGTCTTTTTCAGCACAGGACTTCACTGTTTTTTTTTATGCCAAATGTTTAGAAAGTCTATTTCTCTAATTATAGGCTTGTTTGAGAGATATAAGAGAATTTCTGTTTATTAGCTACTATATGATATATATATATATATATATATATATATATATATATATATATATATATATATATATATATATATATATATTATTATTATGTATATAAATACACGAGTAATCACACGCACACTTCTATATATATATATATATATATATATATATATATATATATATATATATATATATATATATATATATATATATATAAATATATATATATATATATATATATATATATATATATATATATATATATATATATATATATATATATATATACACACACAAATATATGTGGCGTCTACAAATCGAAGATTACATCTGTCCGTTTAAAGAAATTCCAGTCAAGTTACAGGAAAAGACGAAAATTGCATCCAGTTTGTTCTATTAAATGCTGTATTTAGTTCTCCTCCACTTTTTTCTTCATGATATTCATCGTCAGGGTTACAATTGATGAACGTTGGAATTACACTTCCAATATAAAGGTTATTACTTAAAAGATCGTGCCTAAAGAACAAATATGTAAACGTGTGTGCTTGTGTGTTTATATATACAGTATATATATATATATATATATATATATATATATATATATATATATATATATATATATATATATATATATATATATATATATATATATATATATATATATATATATATATATATATATATATATATATGTATGTGTGTGTGTGTTAGTGTGTTTGTGTCTTTGTGTTTGTGGCAAGCTGTATGCTATTCACTTAATGATTGACTTTTCTGATTGAATTAGATTCAGTCTTTTAATTAAGGCATGACATCTGAACTATAGCGATTCCATTTTATACATCAATGCAATACCAGTTGCATGACTTTCTGCACTGTGCACAATGTATGATGTGCTTTAATTATTTTCAAATTGAGGTCACTAACATTGCAATTAAGAGTTTAATTTTAATGAGATTCTTACGGAATTATTTCTTTTTATGTTTTGTACTCTCATAATTGCGTGGGAAAGGGCGCTTCGTTAAGTAACTGGTTTTCTATCTCCTCAAATTATATGCATTTATTATGTTGACATTTTAATATAGGTCACGTGACTTTTATTGTTAATAAAATTGTGAGAAATCGAGTGCTGTAATTTTGAGAGCTCAGAAAAGAGCAGCTTGTTTATCAGTAGCTAAAGTGCTCTCCCATCGGTAAAGAATAAAATAAAAATACCTGAATTACAGATTAAAACACCTTTTATTTTATTTTTTTTTTCTTTTGTCAAATGTGAGATGAAAAAATACGTATATGAGTATTTGTTAATGTACCATAAATTTTGCAGGAATTATACTAGAGAGCTATTCAATACCTAGTCTTCAGCTGTTGACTCTTATCTCAACTCTTTGGACAAAAATATGTAAATTGCGCTCTAATTCCTTATCTAATTCATATCTTATTCCTTACCCAATTCTTATATTATTCCTTATCTAATTCTTATCTTATTTCATATCTAATTCTTATCTTATTCCATATCTATTTCTTATCCTATTCCTTATCTAATTCTTATCTTATTCCTTATCTAATTCTTATCTTATTCCTTATTTAATTCTTATCTTATTCCTTACCTAATTCCTTATCCCAGATTTGGATACTGATCTATGGCACCGTCATTCCAGGGAGGTATTCATAAAAATGAAGTATATCCTTGTAAGCATAAGGTTATCATTATGAATATGGAAAGAAAGATTTGCTTATACTTCTACCTTTTGCCTTGTACTTCTACCTTTTACTTACGAGGATATTCTCCAAGCAAAAGTGAAAGGTTGACTCGTGTTTCGGGAGCGCTTAGTTACATGTTGGAACCTGTAAGATTTTATTAGTGCTGTCAAGATAAGAAAGAGTTTAGTATTTATAATAGGTATTTAATGCCCTGTTTTACTTGTATTTAATTAAGTTTACGCATCAGAAAGAACACAGACGCCGCTGCGCCTTCCCCAAAGCCTCGCTGGCGACATCTATCCCCTACCCCTTGCATTAGACGTTCTTTGACCTCTTTTTAGCTCCCCCACCCCTTGCATTAGAAGTTCTTTGACCTCTTTTTAGCTCCCACACCCCTTGCATTAGAAGTTCTTTGACCTCTTTTTAGCTCCCACACCCCTTGCATTAGAAGATCTTTGACCTCTTTTTAGCTCCCACACCCCTTGCATTAGAAGATCTTTGACCTCATTTTAGCTCCCACACCTCTTGCATTAGAGGTTCTATGATCTCTTTTTAGCTCCCCCACCCCTTGCATTAGAAGTTCTTTGACCTCTTTTTAGCTCCCACACCCCTTGCATTAGAAGTTCTTTGACCTATTTTTAGCTCCCACACCCCTTGCATTAGAAGTTCTTTGACCTCTTTTTAGCTCCCCCACCCCTAGCATTAGAAGTTCTTTGACCTCTTTTTAGCTCCCCCACCCCTTGTATTAGAAGTTCTTTGACCTCTTTTTAGCTCCCCCACCCCTTACATTAGAAGTTCTTTGACCTCTTTTTAGCTCCCACACCCCTTGCATTAGAAGATCTTTTACCTCTTTTTAGCTCCCACACCCCTTGCATTAGAAGATCTTTGACCTCTTTTTAGCTCCCACACCCCTTGCATTAGAAGTTCTTTGACCTCTTTTTAGCTCCCACACCCCTTGCATTAGAAGATCTTTGACCTCTTTTTAGCTCCCACACCCCTTGCATTAGAAGATCTTTGACCTCATTTTAGCTCCCACACCTCTTGCATTAGAGGTTCTATGATCTCTTTTTAGCTCCCCCACCCCTTGCATTAGAAGTTCTTTGACCTCTTTTTAGCTCCCACACCCCTTGCATTAGAAGTTCTTTGACCTATTTTTAGCTCCCCCACCCCTTGCATTAGAAGTTCTTTGACCTCTTTTTAGCTCCCACACCCCTAGCATTAGAAGTTCTTTGACCTCTTTTTAGCTCCCCCACCCCTTATATTAGAAGTTCTTTGACCTCTTTTTAGCTCCCCCACCCCTTACATTAGAAGATCTTTGACCTCTTTTTAGCTCCCACACCCCTTGCATTAGAAGATCTTTGACCTCTTTTTAGCTCCCAAACCCCTTGCATTAGAAGATCTTTGACCTCTTTTTAGCTCCCACACCCCTTGCATTAGAAGTTCTTTGACCTCTTTTTAGCTCCCACACCTCTAGCATTAGAGGTTCTTTGACCTCTTTTTAGCTCCCACACCTCTAGCATTAGAAGTTCTTTGACCTCTTTTTAGCTCCCACACCTCTAGCATTAGAAGGTCTTTGACCTTTTTTTTTGCTGCCACACCTCTAGCATTAGAAGTTCTTTGACTTCTTTTTAGCTCACACACCTCTAGCATTAGAAGTTCTTTGACTTTTCTTTAGCTCCCCCACCCCTTGCATTAGAAGTTCTTTGACCTCTTTTTAGCTCCCACACCCCTTGCATAAGAAGTTCTTTGACCTCTTTTTAGCTCCCACACCCCTTGCATTAGAAGATCTTTGACCTCTTTTTAGCTCCCACACCCCTTGCATTAGATCTTTGACCTCATTTTAGCTCCCACACCTCTTGCATTAGAGGTTCTATGATCTCTTTTTAGCTCCCCCACCCCTTGCATTAGAAGTTCTTTGACCTCTTTTTAGCCCCCACACCCCTTGCATTAGAAGTTCTTTGACCTCTTTTTAGCTCCCACACCCCTTGCATTAGAAGTTCTTTGACCTCTTTTTAGCTTCCACACCCCTTGCATTAGAAGTTCTTTGACCTCTTTTTAGCTCCCACACCCCTTGCATTAGAAGTTCTTTGACCTCTTTTTAGCTACCACACCCATTGCATTAGAAGTTCTTTGACCTCTTTTTAGCTCCCACACCCCTTGCATTAGAAGTTCTTTGACCTCTTTTTAGCTCCCACACCCCTTGCATTAGAAGTTCTTTGACCTCATTTTAGCTCCTACACCCCTTGCATTAGAAGTTCTTTGACCTCTTTTTAGCTCCCACACCCCTTGCATTAAAAGTTCTTTAACCTCTTTTTAGTTCCCCCACCCCTTGCATTAGAAGTTCTTTGACCTCTTTTTAGCTACCACACCCCTTGCATTAGAAGTTCTTTTAAATTTGTATGACTCTTTCAAAATTTTAGGCGTGATTCTTGACAGCAAATTTACTTTTGAAAAACATATAAGGTCTGTGTCTTCTTCAATTGCACAAAAAATTGGCTTATTGAGAAAGTCTTTTAAGATATTCGGTGATCAATCTATTCTGAAGAAGTGTTTTAATTCTTTTATTCTTCCGTGTTTTGAGTATTGTTCTCCTGTCTGGTCTTCAGCTGCTGATTCTCATCTTAATTTGTTGGACAGAAACTTACGGTCTATTAAATTTCTTATTCCTGATCTAGATATTAATCTCTGGCACCGTCGATCAATTAGTTCATTATGCATGTTGCATAAGATTTTTCATAAGGTCTGTGTCTTATAAGGTCTGTGTCTTCTTCAATTGCACAAAAAATTGGCTTATTGAGAAAGTCTTTTAAGATATTCGGTGATCAATCTATTCTGAAGAAGTGTTTTAATTCTTTTATTCTACCGTGTTTTGAGTATTGTTCTCCTGTCTGGTCTTCAGCTGCTGATTCTCATCTTAATTTGTTGGACAGAAACTTACGGTCTATTAAATTTCTTATTCCTGATCTAGATATTAATCTCTGGCACCGTCGATCAATTAGTTCATTATGCATGTTGCATAAGATTTTTCATAACTCTGACCATCCTTTACATTCAGATCTCCCTGGACAATTCTATCCTGTTCGTAATACTAGGCAGGCAGTTAATTCTAATAGCCAGGCCTTCTCTATCATAAGACTCAATACTACGCAGTACTCTAGAAGTTTTATTCCAGCTGTTACCAAGTTGTGGAATGATCTTCCTAATCGGGCTGTTGAATCAGTAGAACTTCAAAAGTTCAAAGTTGGAGCAAATGCTTTTTTGTTGACCAGACGGACATGAGTCTTTTTATAGTTTATATATGACATTTTTGTTGTTGACGTTGTTAATAGTTTATATATGATATATCTCTTTTGACATTACTTTTTTTAGAATGATTTATTGTTATTTGTTCTCTTCAGTTATTTATTTCCTTATTTCCTTTCCTCACTGGGCTATTTTTCCCTATTGGAGCCCCTGGGCTTATAGCATCTTGCTTTTCCAATTAGGGTTGTAGCTTGGATAGTAATAATAATAATAATAATACCTCTTTTTAGCTCCCCCACCCCTTGCATTAAAAGTTCTTTGACCTCTTTTTAGCTCCCACACCCCTTGCATTAGAAGTTCTTTGACCTCTTTTTAGCTCCCCCACCCCTTGCATTAGAAGTTCTTTGACCTCTTTTTAGCTCCCACACCCCTTGCTTTAGAAGTTCTTTGACCTCTTTCTAGCTCCCACACCCCTTGCATTAGAAGTTCTTTGACCTCTTTTTAGCTCCCCCACCCCTTGCATTAGAAGTTCTTTGACCTCTTTTTAGCTCCCCCATCCCTTGTATTAGAAGTTCTTTGACCTCTTTTTAGCTCCCACACCCCTTGCATTAGAAGTTCTTTGACCTCTTTTTAGCTCCCCCACCCCTTGTATTAGAAGTTCTTTGACCTCGTTTTAGCTCCCCCACCCCTTGTATTAGAAGTTCTTTGACCTCTTTTTAGTTCCCCCACCCCTTGCATTAGAAGTTCTTTGACCCCTTTTTAGCTCCCACACCCTTTGCATTAGAAGTTCTTTGACCTCTTTTTAGCTCCCACACCCCTTGCATTAGAAGTTCTTTGACCTCTTTTTAGCTCCCACACCCCTTGCATTAGAAGTTCTTTGACCTCTTTTTAGCTCCCCCACCCCTTGTATTAGAAGTTCTTTGACCTCTTTTTAGCTCCCACACCCCTTGCATTAGAAGTTCTTTGACCTCTTTTTAGCTCCCCCACCCCTTGTATTAGAAGTTCTTTGACCTCTTTTTAGTTCCCCACCCCTTGCATTAGAAGTTCTTTGACCCCTTTTTAGTTCCCACACCCTTTGCATTAGAAGTTCTTTGACCTCTTTTTAGCTCCCACACCCCTTGCATTAGAAGTTCTTTGACCTCTTTTTAGCTCCCACACCCCTTACATTAGAAGATCTTTGACCTCTTTTTAGCTCCCACACCCCTTGCATTAGAAGATCTTTGAACTCTTTTTAGCTCCCACACCCGTTGCATTAGAAGTTTTTTGACCTCTTTTTAGCTCCCACACCTCTAGCATTAGAGGTTTTTTTTACCTCTTTTTAGCTCCCACACCTCTAGCATTAGAAGTTCTTTGACCTCTTTTTAGCTCCCACACCTCTAGCATTAGAAGTTCTTTGACCTCTTTTTTGCTGCCACACCTCTAGCATTAGAAGTTCTTTGACTTCTTTTTAGCTCACACACCTCTAGCATTAGAAGTTCTTTGACCTCTTTTTAGCTCACACACCTCTAGCATTAGAAGTTCTTTGATTTTTTTTTAGCTCCCACACCTCTAGCATTAGAAGATCTTTGACTTCTTTTTAGCTCACACACCTCTAGCATTAGAAGTTCTTTGACCTCTTTTCAGCTCCCACACCTCTAGCATTAGAAGTTCTTTGACCTCTTTTTAGTTCCCACACCTCTAGCATTAGAAGTTCTTTGACTTCTATTTAGCCCCTACACCTCTGGCATTAGAAGTTCTTTGACCTCTTTTCAGCTCCCTTACCTCAAGCATTAGAAGTTCTTTGACCTCTTTATAGCTCCCACACCTCTAACATTAGAAGTTCTTTGACCTCTCCCTTTAGCTCCCACACTTCTAGCATTAGAAGTTCTTTGACATATATTTCTAGGTTCCATACTTTTAGCATTAGAAGGCTCTCTATTTTTAGGTGTCTTGGCCTACCTGTGGCATTAGAGGCTCCTCTTCGCTGTTCTCTCCTGTTTTCTAGTTTTCAAGATCTTCTTTCATTAGATTATCTGTTTCTTTCGAGATTTCATTGTCTCTTTTCCTTAGTTTGTCAGTGTCCTTCCAGATTTCAAAAGAGATTTCAGTGCCGCGAGTCCTCACTTTGTCAGATTCCTCAGGGAAATCGAAGGCATTTATTCTTTACCTATCTGGGCAATGAGTAAAGACATAAATACTATCGACTTCTCCGCATACACTATCATGCCAAAGTAAATTACGAGCAACATGATATATTTACCAATGTCGTCTGGATATGTCCTTACTTCAATGGCGAATTTTGGGACAATCCTGTTGAAGAACTACACGTCACTCACCGTTCAGTTGAACCATTTTGCCTCCATCCTCATTCCCTGCAATCCGTTTTTGCACCGATACAAAGCCTCGTACTTTTTCCAAGAGTCTCCTTTAATAAGACATCGTCGCAAAAACCCAAGCAAAGGATCCTTCAAGGTGCATACATTATGATCTTCAAAGTTCAGCTGCCAACGGAAGATCCCGTGTCTTTCTATAGGTCGGGCGATATAAAACGAACGATCGGCAACTTTGGCAGCAACCAAAACCATTTTTAGTTGATGGTGTTCCGAAGATGTAACACATAATTCTTACCGGCAGCTTCTTATTCCGCCAGAACGCGATCTCTGTGAGTTAAGTGAAATCCTTCTCCCAGTCATCAACTCATTTCCTCTTACTCCTATTGACGCGCAATTCCATGGTTAGATTTCGCCAGCTGCATACAGATCATGTGAGGTGTTGCAGGCTACGTTTGAAAAAATGAAGATCAGGTCTTCAGAAGTCATTTGAAGCTCGGGGAGGAGTTGTTCAGAACTGCTCCTGGAAATTTCAGTTCTGGAGTCATTCAGAAATCCATGTTAAGTATACGGCTATGTCCTTTGAAGACTTTTGGAAATTCGGGAAAGTTTTCTTCCGAAACCGTTCTGAGATTCCGTTCTGGAGGCATTCAGAATTCCATGCTAAATCTATGGCTATTTTTTCTGAAGCCATTTGGGAATTCGGGAAAGTTTTCTTCCGATACCGTTCTGAGATTTCGTTCAGGAGGTATTCAGAATTCCATGCTAAGTCTTCCGAATTCTTTTAGGACTCGCGAAAAATTCCATTCTTGTATTATAACAACAACAACAACAACAACAATAATAATAATAATAATAATAATAATAATAATAATAATAATAATAATAATAATAATAATAATAATAATTATAATAATAATAAACTACGTGATTTGATTTATGAATTTAAGTTGAAAAGTTTTGAAGACGCTAAACGCTCAACTTTGCAGTTTGAAGGGAACTTTAAGATATCCGGACGAAGGGCGAAGGGGGAAGGGTAATTGAGGTTTAAAGCAAACCGAATTGAAATAGTTGATTTCAGCTAAATTATTTCAGGTTTGGAATTTAGGACAATCTATTTCTGGTACGAATCGATATATACATATATATATATATATATATATATATATATATATATATATATATATATATATATATATATATAAACTATATTTATATATTATATGAATACAGTATATTTGCATGTACTGTACACACACACACATGTATATATATATATATATATATATATATATATATATATATATATATATATATATATATATATATATATATATATAAACTATATTTATATATTATATGAATACAGTATATTTGCATGTACTGTACACACACACACATGTATATATATATATATATATATATATATATATATATATATATATATATATATATATATATATATATATATACAGTATATATACATACATATACATACATACATACGTACATACCTATATACTGTTTGTACATACATACATCCCTAAATACAGCAGCCTTTGTATTCTCCTAACTGTTTATATATGCAAAAGCAAATGTAAAATGCATATCACCAAGTTATGGCTTAACCTTGATATTTCATCGAGATTCCAGGTGTGGACAAGATATCTGTCCGCAAGCCACTGTACATTTTGTTCTTCAAAATGGAATAACATCTTGACATCACGATCAAGTGTGGGTAAACGGGGCATGTATTGTTTAACATGCCTCACATCCACAAAATCTGCCATCGTGCTGAGAATCGGACAGAACAACCTTTCTCTTCGAACTGCAGTCTGCTACTGACCAGACTCAGCTTTTTCGAAGCATATGCTCTTTATATGAAGTAAAGGGTCTTATTTATGTATAACCATTTACTTTTATGTGATTATAAGGAAAGCATATCCTTCTATAAGTAGAAGCTTTTGCTTGAAATGTTTATGAATACAAGTAGAAGGATTTCCTTCATATTTTGCAAGTATAAGCATATCCTTTTCTTTATGAATACCGCCCAATTGATTCTTTTTGCATGCTGTATAAGGTTTCCTATGATCCTGACCATCCTTTGCAATCGGATTTTCCTATTGTGCCAACCACTAAGTAATGCAGGGTACGCAAATGATTCTTATAGTCTTGGCTTTTCTTTCATAAGGCTCAATATTTTACAGAATTCTAGAAGTTTCATTATGTTATGACTAAATTGTAGAACGATCTTCTTAATCAAATACTTGAGCTAGTTGAACTCATGAAGTTCAAACTTGGTGCTTATGTTTTTTTTTCTGTTGAGTATATTGACGTAGGACTCGTTTCATAATTCATAAAGCTTTATTTCTATTTAATACTATTACTTATATTAATACTTTATATTTTTTAGTTATTTCCTTATTACTTCGTTCTTAATATCTTTCTGGATTCGGTTGCTTTGCTCGTCGGCTTAAAAATTGGCTTTTCCAACCAGGATTGCAACTTGTTTAGTAGTGGTAATAGTAACGATAATAATAACTAGCCTGCTTACATTAATGGTATCGATTTCAATTGTTAAAATTAGTGTCTGGATCGTGCAAGACAGTTTTTTTACTTCAACTAACGAATTGGTAAAATTTGTGATCATAATCAAATTTTCTCTGTTGGCTTTGCTTAGATTCAGTATGTTTCAATTTATTCTCAGATAACTTTTGTTTAACTTTAGACGGATTTCTTACATATGGTTTACAAAATGGGTAAACATTTTACATCATGGGTAAACATTTTACTCATTTAAATTGGTTCAACATCTGAATGATGTTTCATCATCAGCATCTCCTCCTACACCTATTGAGGTAAAGGGCCTCGGTTAGATTTCACCAGTCGTCTCTGTCTTCAACTTTTCATTGAATACTTCTCCATTCATCACCTCCTTCGCGCTTCATAGTCCTAGGCCATGTAGGCCTCGGTCTTCCAACTCAACTAGCGCCTTGTGGAGTCCAACTGAACGTTTGCTTCTCCTCAATGGTTTCTTCCCTCTACGGGAATATTTTCTTATTTTGGGAAAGTTTTATTTAAGCTAACTTTAATTCTTCAAATTTTTGAAAAATTATCTTAAATCAACCTCAAGCATTTTGTTCTTACATGTTTGCAAAAAAAAATGCAAAATGAGCTGTCTTTTGTATGTACCAACAAACAAACACCCAACCAGGGCACTAGCCACCCGTTGAGATACTACCGCTAGAGAGTTATGAGGTCCAATGATTGGCCAGTGATACATTGGATACTTCTCTATGGTTACGGTTCATTTTTTCTTTGCCTACACATACACTGAATAGTCTGACTTATTCTTTACATATTCTCCTGTTCTGACAACACCGAGATTACCAAACAATTCTTCTTCACCCAAGGGGTTAACTACTGCAGTGTAATTTTTCAGTGGCCACTTTCTTCTTGGTAAGGTTAGAAGAGACTCTTTAGCTATGGTAAGCAGCTCTTCCAGGAGAAGGACACTCCACAATCAAACCATTGTTCTCTAATCTTGGGTAGTGCCATAGCCTCTGTACCATGGTCTTCCACTGTCTTGGGTTAGAGTTTTCTTGCTTAGGGGTACACTCGGGCACACTATTCTATCTTATTTCTCTTCCACTTGTTTTGTTAAAATTTTTATAGTTTACATAGGAAATATTTATTCTAATGTTGTTACTGTTCTTGAAATATTTTATTTTTCCTGTTTCCTTTCCTCACTGGGCTATTTTCCCCATTGGAGCCCCTGGTCTTATACCATCCTGCTTTTCAAACTAGGGTTGTAGTTTAGCAAATAATAATAATAATAATAATAATAATAATAATAATAATAATAATAATAATAACCCTTTTGTAGTCATTCAAAGTTTTCATTCAATTATGAATAATTTCCAAGCAGTTATTCACTAGTTGCTTTACAATAATGGCCTCAAGCCTCTGTACTTGTTTTACTTGTTTTGGGTTTAAATCCAACCCTCCACTGAAGTCGAGTGAACTACTTCTCGGGCGGGTACATATTAATCATCTAACGAAACATTTTCATTATAACTTGTACAATTCTTTGATTGTAGCATCTTCCAAATCATATGATCTTGTGAAAAGTAATGTCTTTAGTTTCTTATTAAATTCAATTGCTCCCTTTAGGTCCTTCATTTCAGTTGGCAGTTTATCATAATATCTAGGCGCACAGTAGCTAAAAGCCCTTTCACCAAATTTACTATTTGTTCTTGGTTCAGATAGCCTATGTTTGTCACTCATGTGTCTTATGTTAACATTTGTTTCTAGTTCTAGTTTATTCAGGCATTCTTTTAGATATTTTGGTTCATTTTGGTTCAGTATCTTAAACGTTAGTAAGAGTAGCTTGTATTCAATACTCGCCTTTACCGGCCGCCAGTGTAATTTAATTAGTGCAGGGGTAACTCTTTCTCTATTCTGTAGTCCTTTTATTAATCTAGCGGTTCTGTTTTGTACTCTGAATTTTCTTCAGCTGATAATTTGGTAAGCCATAGAACAGTGAGTTGCAGTAATCAATTCTTGAAAATATGTGGCGATTAATGAGTATGGCCATAGATTTTTTATCTAAGTATTTACTAATAAATGCTATGTTTTATTTATACACAGTCTCGTTTTAATAACAACAATACAGCTTTCAATTCACTAATAAGATAGACTTATAATCTAATGTTTTTAAAATACTCTTAATTTTTTGTAAATATGAAATTACTTGTAAAATATGAGATTAATTTACGATAACAACAGCAGAAAACTTCGCAATCTTTAAAATAGGCTACTTTAATATGTCACAGTAACTTTACAAGGTAATTTTCTAATTCAGTTATCGTTCTAAATGATTAATAAGATTACAAGGCTCAAGATTGTGAATAACTGCCAGACCTTAATTGATGTTTGGTATCACTTCTTATGAATCGTGGGAAGTTTTCTGAATAATCGTAATGGGATTTATGTTCATCATGATATATATATATATATATATATATATATATATATATATATATATATATATATATATATATATATATATATATAGATAGATAGATAGATAGATAGATAGATAGATATATATATGTATATATATATATATATATATATATATATGTATATATATATATATATATATATATATATATATATATATATATATATATATATATATATATACATATATATATATATATATATATATATATATATATATATATATATATATATAAAATCCTTAAAAAAATATCAATAAAATATGCCACCTTTTAACACAATACTAAAAGTGCGAGTAAACTTATCAAGACATCCGTCTAAATTTAAAGCGAATTTATCTGGCAATAAAGTGAAAATTTTGATTTGATACGGAAAAAAAACCATATGTAAGAAATCCGTCTAAAGTTAAACAAAAGTTATCTGAGAATAAATTGAAACATACTGAATCTAAGCAAAGCCAACAGAGAAAATTTGATTATGATCACAAATTTTACCAATTCGTTAGTTGAAGTAAAAAAACTGTCTTGCACGATCCAGACACTAATTTTAACAATTGAAATCGATACCATTAATGTAAGCAGGCTAGTTATTATTATCGTTACTATTACCACTACTAAACAAGTTGCAATCCTGGTTGGAAAAGCCAATTTTTAAGCCGACGAGCAAAGCAACCGAATCCAGAAAGATATTAAGAACGAAGTAATAAGGAAATAACTAAAAAATATAAAG
This sequence comes from Palaemon carinicauda, assembly GCF_036898095.1. NCBI lineage: Eukaryota > Metazoa > Arthropoda > Malacostraca > Decapoda > Palaemonidae > Palaemon > Palaemon carinicauda. The sequence goes on from NC_090729.1 coordinate 127,062,354, forward strand.
TATTAATATAAGTAATAGTATTAAATAGAAATAAAGCTTTATGAATTATGAAACGAGTCCTACGTCAATATACTCAACAGAAAAAAAAACATAAGCACCAAGTTTGAACTTCATGAGTTCAACTAGCTCAAGTATTTGATTAAGAAGATCGTTCTACAATTTAGTCATAACATAATGAAACTTCTAGAATTCTGTAAAATATTGAGCCTTATGAAAGAAAAGCCAAGACTATAAGAATCATTTGCGTACCCTGCATTACTTAGTGGTTGGCACAATAGGAAAATCCGATTGCAAAGGATGGTCAGGATCATAGGAAACCTTATACAGCAGGCAAAAAGAATCAATTGGGCGGTATTCATAAAGAAAAGGATATGCTTATACTTGCAAAATATGAAGGAAATCCTTCTACTTGTATTCATAAACATTTCAAGCAAAAGCTTCTACTTATAGAAGGATATGCTTTCCTTATAATCACATAAAAGTAAATGGTTATACATAAATAAGACCCTTTACTTCATATAAAGAGCATATGCTTCGAAAAAGCTGAGTCTGGTCAGTAGCAGACTGCAGTTCGAAGAGAAAGGTTGTTCTGTCCGATTCTCAGCACGATGGCAGATTTTGTGGATGTGAGGCATGTTAAACAATACATGCCCCGTTTACCCACACTTGATCGTGATGTCAAGATGTTATTCCGTTTTGAAGAACAAAATGTACAGTGGCTTGCGGACAGATATCTTGTCCACACCTGGAATCTCGATGAAATATTAAGGTTAAGCCATAACTTGGTGATATGCATTTTACATTTGCTTTTGCATATATAAACAGTTGGGAGAATACAAAGGCTGCTGTATCTAGGGATGTATGTATGTACAAACAGTATATATGTATGTACGTATGTATGTATGTATATGTATGTATATATATATATATACATATATAGGCTATATATATATATATATATATATATATATATATATATATATATATATATATATATATATATATATATATACATGTGTGTGTGTGTACAATACATGCAAATATACTGTATTCATATAATATATAAATATAGTTTATATATATATATATATATATATATATATATTATATATATATATATATATATATATATATATATATATATATATATATGTATATATATATGTATATGTATGTATATATTATATATATGTATATGTATGTATATATATGTATATATACATCATATAAATATACATATATACACAGAATATTCATATACTGCAAAAGCTTATATACATACATGTATATACACATATATAAACTATATATATATATATATATATATATATATATATATATATATATATATATATATATATATATATATATATATATACATATATATATATATATATATATATATATATATATATATATATATATATATATATATATATATATATATATATATATATCGATTCGTACCAGAAATAGATTGTCCTAAATTCCAAACCTGAAATAATTTAGCTGAAATCAACTATTTCAATTCGGTTTGCTTTAAACCTCAATTACCCTTCCCCCTTCGCCCTTCGTCAGAATATCTTAAAGTTCCCTTCAAACTGCAAAGTTGAGCGTTAAGCGTCTTCAAAACTTTTCAACTTAAATCCATAAATCAAATCACGTAGATTATTATTATAATTATTATTATTATTATTATTATTATTATTATTATTATTATTATTATTATTATTATTATTGTTGTTGTTGTTGTTGTTGTTGTTGTTGTTATAAAACAAGAATGGAATTTTTCGCGAGTCCTAAAAGAATTCGGAAGACTTAGCATGGAATTCTGAATACCTCCTGAACGGAATCTCAAAACGGTATCGGAAGAAAACTTTCCCGAACTTCCAAATGGCTTCAGAAAAATACTTCCAAATGGCTTCAGAAAAAATAGCAATAGATTTAGCATGGAATTCTGAATGCCTCCAGAACGGAATCTCAGAACGGTTTCGGAAGAAAACTTTCCCGAATTTCCAAAAGTCTTCAAAGGACATAGCCGTATACTTAACATGGATTTCTGAATGACTCCAGAACTGAAATTTCCAGGAGCAGTCCTGAACAACTCCTCCCCGAGCTTCAAATGACTTCTGAAGACCTGATCTTCATTTTTTCAAACGTAGCCTGCAACACCTCACATGATCTTTATGCAGCTGGCGAATTGCGCGTCAATAGGAGTAAGAGGAAATGAGTTGATGACTGGGAGAAGGATTTCACTTAACTCACAGAGATCGCGTTCTGGCGGAATAGGAAGCTGCCGGTAAGAATTATGTGTTACATCTTCGGAACACCATCAACTAAAAATGGTTTTGGTTGCTGCCAAAGTTGCCGATCGTTCGTTTTATATCGCCCGACCTATAGAAAGACACGGGATCTTCCGTTGGCAGCTGAACTTTGAAGATCATAATGTATGCACCTTGAAGGATCCTTTGCTTGGGTTTTTGCGACGATGTCTTATTAAAGGAGACTCTTGGAAAAAGTACGAGGCTTTGTATCGGTGCAAAAACGGATTGCAGGGAATGAGGATGGAGGCGAATTGGTTCAACTGAACGGTGAGTGACGTGTAGTTCTTCAACAGGATTGTCCCAAAATTCGCCATTGAAGTAAGGACATATCCAGACGACATTGGTAAATATATCATGTAGCTCGTAATTTACTTTACTCATTGCCCAGATAGCTAAAGAATAAATGCCTTCGATTTCCCTGAGGAATCTGACAAAGTGAGGACTCGCAGCACTGAAATCTCTTTTGAAATCTAGAAGGACACTGACAAACTAAGGAAAAGAGACAATGAAATCTCGAAAGAAACAGATAATCTAATGAAAGAAGATCTTGAAAACTAGAAAACAGGAGAGAACAGCGAAGAGGAGCCTCTAATGCCACAGGTAAGACACCTAAAAATAGAGAGCCTCTAATGCTAGAGGTAAGGCACCCCAAAATATAGATCGAAAACCTTTTAATGCTAAAAGTATGGAACCTAGAAATATATGTCAAAGAACTTCTAATGCTAGAAGTGTGGGAGCTAAAGGGAGAGGTCAAAGAACTTCTAATGTTAGAGGTGTGGGAGCTATAAAGAGGTCAAAGAACTTCTAATGCTTGAGGTAAGGGAGCTGAAAAGAGGTCAAAGAACTTCTAATGCTAGAGGTGTGGGGGCTAAATAGAAGTCAAAGAACTTCTAATGCTAGAGGTGTGGGAGCTAAAAAGAGGTCAAAGAACTTCTAATGCTAGAGGTGTGGGAGCTAAAAAGAGGTCAAAGAACTTCTAATGCTAGAGGTGTGTGAGCTAAAAAGAAGTCAAAGAACTTCTAATGCTAGAGGTGTGGGAGCTAAAAAAAAGTCAAAGAACTTCTAATGCTAGAGGTGTGTGAGCTAAAAAGAGGTCAAAGAACTTCTAATGCTAGAGGTGTGTGAGCTAAAAAGAAGTCAAAGAACTTCTAATGCTAGAGGTGTGGGAGCTAAAAAAAAGTCAAAGAACTTCTAATGCTAGAGGTGTGTGAGCTAAAAAGAGGTAAAAGAACTTCTAATGTTAGAGGTGTGGGAGCTATAAAGAGGTCAAAGAACTTCTAATGCTTGAGGTCAGGGAACTGAAAAGAGGTCAAAGAACTTCTAATGCTAGAGGTGTGGGGGCTAAATAGAAGTCAAAGAACTTCTAATGCTAGAGGTGTGGGAGCTAAAAAGAGGTCAAAGAACTTCTAATGCTAGAGGTGTGGGAGCTAAAAAGAGGTCAAAGAACCTCTAATGCTAGAGGTGTGGGAGCTAAAAAGAGGTAAAAGAACTTCTAATGCAAGGGGTGTGGGAGCTAAAAAGAGGTCAAAGAACTTCTAATGCAAGGGGTGTGGGAGCTAAAAAGAGGTCAAAGATCTTCTAATGTAAGGGGTGTGGGAGCTAAAAAGAGGTCAAAGAACTTCTAATGCAAGGGGTGTGGGAGCTAAAAAGAGGTCAAAGAACTTCTAATGCAAAGGGTGTGGGAGCTAAAAAGGGGTCAAAGAACTTCTAATGCAAGGGGTGGGGGAACTAAAAAGAGGTCAAAGAACTTCTAATGCAAGGGGTGTGGGAGCTAAAAAGAGGTCAAAGAACTTCTAATGCAAGGGGTGTGGGAGCTAAAAAGAGGTCAAAGAACTTCTAATGCAAAGGGTGTGGGAGCTAAAAAGGGGTCAAAGAACTTCTAATGCAAGGGGTGGGGGATAGATGTCGCCAGCGAGGCTTTGGGGAAGGCGCAGCGGCGTCTGTGTTCTTTCTGATGCGTAAACTTAATTAAATACAAGTAAAACAGGGCATTAAATACCTATTATAAATACTAAACTCTTTCTTATCTTGACAGCACTAATAAAATCTTACAGGTTCCAACATGTAACTAAGCGCTCCCGAAACACGAGTCAACCTTTCACTTTTGCTTGGAGAATATCCTCGTAAGTAAAAGGTAGAAGTACAAGGCAAAAGGTAGAAGTATAAGCAAATCTTTCTTTCCATATTCATAATGATAACCTTATGCTTACAAGGATATACTTCATTTTTATGAATACCTCCCTGGAATGACGGTGCCATAGATCAGTATCCAAATCTGGGATAAGGAATTAGGTAAGGAATAAGATAAGAATTAGATAAGGAATAAGATAAGAATTAGATAAGGAATAAGATAAGAATTAGATATGGAATAAGATAAGACTTATATATGAAATAAGATAAGAATTAGATAAGGAATAATATAAGAATTGGGTAAGGAATAAGATATGAATTAGATAAGGAATTAGAGCGCGATTTACAAGTTTTTGTCCAACGAGTTGAGATAAGAGTCAACAGCTGAAGACTAGGTATTGAATAGCTCTCTAGTATAATTCCTGCAAAATTTATGGTACATTAACAAATACTCATATACGTATTTTTTCATCTCACATTTGACAAAAGAAAAAAAAAATAAAATAAAAGGTGTTTTAATCTGTAATTCAGGTATTTTTATTTTATTCTTTACCGATGGGAGAGCACTTTAGCTACTGATAAACAAGCTGCTCTTTTCTGAGCTCTCAAAATTACAGCACTCGATTTCTCACAATTTTATTAACAATAAAAGTCACGTGACCTATATTAAAATGTCAACATAATAAATGCATATAATTTGAGGAGATAGAAAACCAGTTACTTAACGAAGCGCCCTTTCCCACGCAATTATGAGAGTACAAAACATAAAAAGAAATAATTCCGTAAGAATCTCATTAAAATTAAACTCTTAATTGCAATGTTAGTGACCTCAATTTGAAAATAATTAAAGCACATCATACATTGTGCACAGTGCAGAAAGTCATGCAACTGGTATTGCATTGATGTATAAAATGGAATCGCTATAGTTCAGATGTCATGCCTTAATTAAAAGACTGAATCTAATTCAATCAGAAAAGTCAATCATTAAGTGAATAGCATACAGCTTGCCACAAACACAAAGACACAAACACACTAACACACACACACATACACATATATATATATATATATATATATATATATATATATATATATATATATATATATATATATATATATATATATATATATATATATATATATATAAATACTGTATATATAAACACACAAGCACACACGTTTACATATTTGTTCTTTAGGCACGATCTTTTAAGTAATAACCTTTATATTGGAAGTGTAATTCCAACGTTTATCAATTGTAACCCTGACGATGAATATCATGAAGAAAAAAGTGGAGCAGAACTAAATACAGCATTTAATAGAACAAACTGGATGCAATTTTCGTCTTTTCCTGTAACTTGACTGGAATTTCTTTAAACGGACAGATGTAATCTTCGATTTGTAGACGCCACATATATTTGTGTGTATGCATATATATGTTTTTACATATATTTATATACACACAAATATATATATATATATATATATATATATATATATATATATATATATATATATATATATTATATATATATATATATATATGTGTGTGTGTGTGTGTGCGTGTGATTACTCGTGTATTTATATACATATTAATATATATATATATATATATATATATATATATATATATATATATATATATATATATATATATATATATATCATATAGAAGCTAATAAACAGAAATTCTCTTATATCTCTCAAACAAGTCTATAATTAGGGAAGTAGACTTTCTAAACCTTTGGCATAAGAAAAAAAAACAGTGAAGTCCGTCGCTAAAGAAGACAAAAAATGTAACACGGAGGATAGTAAGGTCTTAAACATCAAAGATTTCTATTTGGTGAACGATCCAGATATGTATAAATAACTGGGCAATGTCACATATTTACTCTTGCATAC
>NC_090729.1:127076209-127086209 GCF_036898095.1 Palaemon carinicauda
CAGGGAAAATGAAAATACAAAATATACACTTAAGTCCTGACTAGTATCGTGATACTTCCTCAGTCCTCTGAGGAAGTATCACGAAACTAGTCAGGACTTAAGTGTATATTTTGTATTTTCATTTTCCCTGTGGTTCTTCTGCATCTGAGCATCACGTTTTCCTGTGATTTTTACGCATATATATATATATATATATATATATATATATATATATATATATATATATAGTATATATATATATATATATATATATGTGTGTGTGTGTGTGTGTGTGTGTGTGTGTGTTTAATTAATTATTGGACTTTCAATTAGTAGGGATTGAGTTTAAGAAATAAATCTATGCTTGTTATTACTTGAAATATTGTAAAATAAGTTTATAAAAAGATAAAAAATTGCACAAGTATTGCAAAGTCTTCCCATTGATGCTTCAGTGAAATAAGTCAAATATATTCCGTAGAGTGTTTTGTACAGTATTATCCCATAAGCTCTCAAATGTAGAAGTACTCTCTCTCTCTCTCTCTCTCATCTCCTCTCTCTCTCTCTCTCTCTCTCTCTCTCTCTCTCTCTCTCTCTCTCTCTCTGTAATATATTGTAAATAAATAGACGTCATAAGGTACGAGTATTTCAGGGAAAAAATTAGACAATATACCGTGCATTTACTTGATATCGTTTTCCAGTAATTTCTGGTCACAACGATCAAATAAAGAAATACCTGAACATGTTAATGTAGACGTTTATAATTAGACCGTAATCTCTTTACTGCTACTAATGGAACTACTATTACTAAGTATCATATTAATAGTAAACATAACAAGAACAAAAGATATGCAGATAATATATTTTCTATTACCATACAAGGGAGTATGCAGAAAATTGCTTAATTTTCATGAATATGTAATAAACGGCCCCGCCCCCCCCCCCCCCAAAAAAAAAAAACAGAGAAAGAACAAGAGAATCAAAGACTCTTTTCCGACGTTTCAATAAAAGAAATCAAATACTGACATAGACACCAGCATCTAGGGAAAGCCTATTACACAGGACTCGGAATTGAATTCATTAGTACATTGTCTAAAAATGTCAACTTGAACACGTGCAGCACTAACTTTATTCATTGAAAATGTACATAAGGAAACAGGGTTACTAGATTTTTTTTTCTCTCTCGAAAAAATGACTTCTTCAGCAACAAACTTCAGAGCCCTTTTTAAGAGCAGCTTTTGTTCCCCTTCTCAGAAATGTGGTCCCTTAAACTAAAAGATTTCACTAAATTGCCATATTTTAATGATGAAACAAACATCAAAAACAAAAATAAAGGAAGTTTAGAATAAATATCTTTCCCAAACTTAGCCTTATGCCTTACCTCAGTTATTCAAAATCTAAAAATATTGTTAACCAGAAAAAGGGCTGTTGGAAACTTTTTTTTTTTCCCCCTAGTGCCAGTCAACTTTTTTTTTTTTTTTTTTTTTTTTTTTTTTCTTTTTTTTTTTTTTTTTGCTACCATGATATAAGGGGAATGAGTGAACAGCCGAATAAGAAAGGCCTCGTTTAGACAACCGTAACAATTACATAATTTTCTAGGCTTTATGAAAAAGAAAATCCAAAAAGCTGAATGCGTTTTCATACATGTTGGAAAACTGAATAGCCCAATCAGGAGACTTCTAGCTTCCCTCTGAAAATATAGAATGGAAAAATTCCTTTTTTCTTATTTTACTCTTACTTATTTAGAGTAGTTAAAATAGCTTGTTCTGCACAGTTATAGTTTGTGTTCGTAATTTAGGTTCAGGGTAAAAATAGAGGTGTTTGAAGCGTTAATTTATTGATGACGGAACTATTCATGGAAATTTTTGGAGTAGTTATAATTCCTCAGTCTATGATAATGATAATAATAATAATAATAATAATAATAATAATAATAATAATAATAATAATAATTACTATTATTGTTATTGTTATTACTTAGATAATAATAACTATAGTAATTATAACAACAACAACAACAATAATAATAATAATAATAATAATAATAATAATAATAATAATAATAATGATTATTATTATTATCATTATTATTGTTTTTACTATAATAATAACTATAATAATTATAACAACAACAACAACAACAACAACAATAATAATAATAATCCTATCATTATTCCTATTTAATTAATGATTACTAATGATAATACTACCACTACTATTAGAATAATAATGTAACTACTCCCATCAGTTTTTCTTGTATTAACGTCACTACTTCATGATCAAGATAACCAAGCCACATATTTTGAAAAAAATTCTCGTACTTCGGCGAAGAACTAAAAATATATAATAAAGCAGAAGCCTTCAGCATAACGCTATAGTTCCATCGCTCATAATAACAGTCCTTTTTATGTGAAAAAAAAAAAATGTATAATGGTAAATATAATAAAGGTTTCAAACAGAAAATATATTATTTGTCGTATTTTAAGTGGGACAGAAATAAAACCTTTTAATAGGATCTTATTTGTAGGCTGCATAAAATAGGGAACAGAGGAAAAGTTCCAGATATGTTATCACCGCCCAGAATTGATCATGTATATGTAAATGAATATTGAACCGAACGAAAATGAGCATAAACTCTATTATATTATTAAACTATAATTAATAATCATTCTATTTTATGATACCATTTATTCTCATACTTTTGACATATATTATCATTTCTGAAGCAGAAATTCCTTGCCGCAAAAAGTCCTACGGCAAAAAGTCCTACGACAAAAATTCCCTTCAACATGAATCCTGTACTTCATTTTCCTATGTTTATATCTTCTCAAAAATTTCTAACAATTTTGTGATAAAGCTCAATTTCAGCTTCTATCACATGGATGAAACGGAAAAATCTCCACACTTATGCAAAGCTTAATGCATCCAAGCTCACCTAGCTTGCTTAGCTCCTGACCATCTGAGAACCTTGACTGGTGAACGCCAGACTGGGGTTCTAGTCCCGGTCAAACTCGTTAGTTTCTCTGGTCGCTGCAGCTTCACCAACCTTGTGAGGTAAGGATGGCGGGTGTGGGGGAGCCTATAAGTCTATATGCTGAGCCATCGGCAGCCATTTCCTGGACCTCATTGGTCCTAGCTTGAGTAGAGAAGGGGCTTGGGAGCTGATCCTATCTATGTATGGTCAGTCTCTAGACCATTGTCCTGCTCGATAGGGCAATATCACTGTCCCTTGCCTCTGCCGTTCATGACCAGCCTTTAAACCTTTAAGCCTTTAAACATGAAAACTAAAAATATTACTTGATGAAAATATCCCCCATTAATCAGCTTTTAAAAAAAAAAATCCAAAGGAAATCACAGTAAATCTTTTCGAGGGACAAAACTTTCAGGCGAAATTATTTCAAATTCATTTAATGTGGCAGCTTAAACGAAGGGAGTGTACAGGTACAAATTTGACATCAACCCAACGCCAGATTAAACCTGGAAAGAACGAACGAAATTGTTGTGTTGCATTAATCAACAAAAAATTAGATCATGTATTTTTTTTTTATGGATTACAACAAATAAAGTAGGCTATTCTTTCAAACTGTTCAGTAAGAATATTACTGTGAATGACACTTAGCAGTACATAATAATTACCTGTTTAAATCTCCATATTGCAGAATTTGGGTTGACAGGCCAATACTGGAAGGTAGAGCAAAGAGAAAAAAAAAGAAATATACAAAATATTGTGAAAAATTATAAAATAAAACAAAGGGTTCAAAAACGATATATATTATATTATACTCGTACTGTAATGTTTACAACGCGATATGTTTTAGTAAACAAAGAGAGATGCTTTTCAAATATGCATTGGACAATATGGAGCAATCAGTAAAGCCGTGTGAATCTCTCTCTCTCTCTCTCTCTCTCTCTCTCTCTCTCTCTCGTTTTATCAATGTATGTTTTGAGCTGTCAGTCAGTAAAAAGCAAAAAAGAAAAAAATTATAAAATACAATATTATTAATATTATTATTATTATTATTATTACTTGCTAAGCTACAACGCCAGCTGGAGAAGCAAGATGCTATAAGCCCAAGGGCTCCCACAGGGGAAATAGCATGACACTAAATACTACTCCTTCATTCCCATATTACCTAATTCTCTCGGTGTTCGAATCTCACCTCGTCGACATTTATTTCCAAAGCTAAAGATCGATTTCCACACAAGAAATTAAATTCGATTATTTTGAGGTTAGCCGGTTTTTAAGAAAAAATGATGGGTTATTTGCTAAAAAGTGTAAAGATTAAAGTTGCCACTGGTTGCTAACACAATTCATCACACAATGGTTTATCAAAAAAAGACTGATCCACAGAAAGAGAGAGAGAGAGAGAGAGAGAGAGAGAGAGAGAGAGAGAGAGAGAGAGAACAGTATTTATTAAAATGAGCGCTACATTTTTGTTTACCTCTCAAAAAAGAGAGAGAGAGCAGTATTTCTTAAAATGAGCGCAACATCTTTGTTTGCCTCTCAAGAGAGAGAGAGAGAGAGAGAGAGAGGAGAGAGAGAGAGAGAGAGAGAGAATTATTAACAACATTTCATACACGATAAGAACAATTATGAAAAAAAAAAATACCGTTACAAAAGTTAGTTTATTTACAGAAAAATTAATTCATGGAAAGGTAAACCCGATTAATGCATAATACCTACAGATTGCCCGACAAACCAATCAATTCGACCATGTTTATCTAATGAGAAAGTCACTGAAACAAGATTTGCAATAGGGCAAATTGAACACTAGTTTAGTCGAGACAAACACGTGTTAATAAGAGAAGTATTAAATTGGATACAAACCTTCAGCTTGTTAAGAACGTTTCCATAAAAGAATGTTGATATAATATTAGTTGTATCTGATGTACAATAAATAAAGGAAAAAATATCCAAAAGAATCCTCATGCTTAGGAACCTCCGTTTAACATTTATGTTATGTGAAGGCCTTTCATGAGAGAGAGAGAGAGAGAGAGAGAGAGAGAGAGAGAGAGAGAGAGAGAGAGAGAGATTTACAAGGAGTTACAAGGGTTTTGAATCTCTCAAAGACTTTTCAGTCAATCCTGGAGAATCTATTTGCTCTTGGGTAGAGTGATTTGGTTTGAACGTTTAGCGAGTTTTTATGATCTTATCTAACTTATTCTTGAACTCATTTACCGTGTTACTGTTTATTACATTCGCTGGAAGCCTGTTCCGTGTATTTGCTATTTTGAATGCAAGGAAATTACCACACTGAGTGGTGTAACTTTTCCGTTCCAAAGAGAGAGAGAGAGAGAGAGGAGAGAGAGAGAGAGAGAGAGAGAGAGAGAGAGAGAGAGAGAGAGAGAGAATTTCAAAAAATTGTGTGCTACATTTTTTTGCCTCTCATGAGAGAGAGAGAGAGAGAGAGAGAGAGAGAGAGAGAGAGGAGAGAGAGAGAGAGAGAGAGAGAGAGAGAGAGAGAGAGTATGATTTTTTAGAAATGAGTGCTAAATTTTTTGCCTCTCAAGAGAGAGAGAGAGAGAGAGAGAGAGAGAGAAGAGAGAGAGAGAGAGAGAGAGAGAGAGAGAGAGAGAGTAGTAGTTTTGAAAGATATTGCTACATTATTTTTGCGCCTCTCATTGTTCTCTTTCAACCACTCCGTCTTCTTTTGCAGCTGATGAATGAGTCGTGCGATCCCTGAGTGACAGCTGGATCCTTGGCACTTCTTCTTAATCCTAAACTTTGAAGAATGCTAAAAGAGACTATCTGGAATAGAGCGGTGGGGAGAGTTTGCCTCTTTTACAGAATGGTTGAAGTTTCAGGTGACTGAATACATCTATGAGAGCAATTCAGGTAGAATTTCTTGACTGTTGAAGCATCATTTGCATTTTAGTCTGTAAAAAGTGGTGAAATCTCTAGCTTTATGGCAATTCTTTTTTTTTTAATTGTGTTGTTATTTTTCGAGATTATCGCTATTATGTTTCAAATTATGAAAATTGCACATATCAAATGCTATAAGTCGTTTATTCAATGGTATTTTGAAGAATTGAAAGTAGGTTTTGATCATTTACTGAGTATGCCAACCTTCTTTATCCGTGAGAACAAATTTTGACATTTTGAAATAAAATTATTCTAATTTTTTAATTTTGCATAGATTTTATTATGAACTAAATTTTGACTGCATATAATTTAGGGAAATAATTGTGATTATGTATGTGCAACTTACACAGTATAAGTATGATGTTAATAGAGAATAAAGGGACTTCATAAAATTAATATCAATGGAATTACATTTACATTAATTTAAACAGTTCGATCCTCATCGGCCACCACAACCGGTGATTTACTGGATTCACGCATCATTGATTCGGTACCAAAATTGTTAGCGGGATTATTTTCACTATGGCTTTTTTGTTGTGGTTATTTACCTTATGAATATTATAATTATTGAGAACCTTTTCATCTTTTTACAGTGGCTTTTGCTACTTGCTACTGTTCGTGCTAACGTATCTTAAGTTTGTTATTTTCTTATAGTCCCTTTTCATGTTTTTGTTTTGTTAATAAATCCTTGAGAAATCTAATAGATCAGAGAGAGAGAGAGAGAGAGAGAGAGAGAGAGAGAGAGAGAGAGAGAGAGAGAGAGAGAGAGAGAGAGAGAGAGAGAATCCTCTTTCTATGATTGAGAATGCAAAATTTACATCATATATACAGTACATTAAGAATGAAAGTTGATCGCATGAGAAGATATGTATTAATAGACCTTTATTACTAAAATTTTGCAGTGAAAAATTCTCTCTGCTAAAATTGATCGCACGAGAAGATATGTATAAATAGACTTTTATTTCTAAAATCTTGCAGTGAAAAATGACTGCTAATACCATTCACGATCAATCCTATTAAGCATAAACCATTTGTCATTGAAGTGATCTTTTATCTCTCGTGTTACTTCAATTTTTGCCTTTAGCGACTCACTCGCTCCAACAACAACAACAACAACACCCTTAATGGTAAAGACTAACTCACCTTCAATACGATATTCAAATGCTTCGGGCGTGTTTGCTTGCGCAAGGAAAATGCAATGAAAAAAATGAGATTTCTCCTTTACGGTGTAATTGAATAAGTAATCTCTCGTGTTACAACGCCCTTTGATCCAATTGCTGTGGGCGGTTTTATATTTTAAATAGGGGATTATTATTCTTTTCTTATTACATCCGCCAACGAAGTTGGAAGGAGGCCATATTTTACCCCTGTTTGTTTGTTTGTTTGTGTGTGTTTGTTTGTGAACAGCTTCCTAGCAACAATTTTAATCGTAGAGTAATGGAACTTGCAGGGATTAACTATTACGTAAAAAGATGGAAATAATTAAATTATGGAGGGTCAAATTCAAAGGTCAAAGTCACGGTCAAGCAAAGTGTCCAATTAACGTAATCAACCATAAGTTTGGACATCGTTGTCGCAGAGACTTAAAAATTGGTTAATATTTGCGTTTGAAAATCCACGCCAATTAATACAAGTTACGGTTAAAGGTCAAGGTCAAAGCCGAGCAAAAGGTGGAGAAAGAAGCTGCCACGGGGGAGGTCTGCGCTTTACTGAGAACCCCTCTAGATAAAACTTGCATTATTACTCTTGTATTATTAGATTTTTACTTGGCAATAACGTTTTGTTCATAGCAATTCAGAAAGAAATAAAACATTCTACATCTTGGTATAATTTTAGAAAACAAAAACAAAAATTTATTTGCTTTCTCCATTTGATATCTTTCAACAACAAAAAATATAAAAATGGAAGACCGTGGATTTACCGATTTTTTATCAAAAATAACAAATCCTTCGCCTTTTTTGATAGACGAGTCGTGCGAGGATCTCTTTTTTATATATATAAAAAAAAGGTTTTTGAAATTCGACACTTGTGACTTTTTGTGAAACAATTCCGCTTACAACTCCAACAGTCGGTATACAAACACTGAGAAATTGTGAATACCCCACCAACTATCATTCTCACTCTCTCTCTCTTTCTCTCTCTCTCTCTCTCTCTCTCTCTCTCTCTCTCTCTCTCTCTGACTTACTACTATCCACTGTGAACAACTTGTTCCTTTTTTATTCACTTAAGAAGAGATTAGTTTTAATATAGCTGATGCAGAAAATAGATAGAATTGATTTCAATAGACATGTTGATAGATCATATTAAATACGTGTATGAAGATCTATATTGTCTTAAACTTACGATACAATATTTACATAACAACTGTGCTCTTATTTGGGAAGCAAAAGGCATAAATGTGAAATAGTTCTTGTATAAATTGTAACTAAAACACTAATTGATCACCGTTGAGCTCCTACTCCAAATAAAATTAAAAAAAATATGTGAAAACACAGAATTAGTAGAAAAAAAAAAAACTTATTAACTGAAGAGGAAAAGTACAACAAACAAAAAACATTTAAATATAAACATCGAAACAAAGCTATCAGTCAAACACGCAAAAATGGCATGAATTGAAAGAAATAAATATCGTTGCGTAAACGAAAAAAAGTAAATTCTTGGTCTTTACTCCTTTCATTACAAAAATTATATGTACCAACACGAGTATATCGATGCATGAGAAATGAACTTTTCCTAATATCCAATTAGTTATCTTCGCATTCTTGGTGTGGGCGGAAACGGGATACCATGAAAACACGTTATGATATATACTAGAGGCTAAATTGATCTACCTTTTACACACAGCACCGGGTAGAGGTAAGAAGTGCTATTACTGTGAAAGGCCATCGACTTCGATATTTTCAAATATCTCATTTTGAGTAATTATAATGATAAAGAGAAATAAGTTTTTTTCTTTTAAGAATTTGTATTAGTAAAAGCTGTTTCTTATGCTAATCATAAAAAAGATCTAAAGTAAAACATGAACATAATTCAACAATATAGCCCATATTCACAAAGCTTCAAGGAGAGAAACCAGAGTTGAATTCTAAGAGAAAATGCTAAATATTAAATACTATTTCACCTAGCGTACATTAATCATTTAAATACATACATACCACTTAGTAATATCTATTACTATACTTACGCAGTACTCTACATGCAATGTATTGCCACAGAAAAAAATAACAATAAGTCGTAAAGCAAACATTAGATATTAATGGGAGTAAAAGCTTTTTGCGAGATGGCTTAAAGATAACATAAAAATAAGTGTCAAAATATCTATTCTGAAATCTCCGTAGTATAAAGCTAATAGAACTGCTCTGACTGGCCTAGAATAACCTTAATTGAGTACAGTTAACGTTAGCGTATTGAAATAAATAAATTAATCAATTAATAAAAAAATAAGAAACAATTAGGGTTGTGGTGGCCGATGTGGTAACGTCCCTGACTGGTGAACGTCAAACTGGGGTTCAAGTCCCGCTCAAACTCGTTAACTTCTTTGTTCACTGCAACCTCACCATCCTTGTGAGCTAGGGATGGGGGGTTTGGGGGAGCCTATAGGTCTATCTGCCGAGTCATCAGCAGCCATTGTCTGACCCTCCTTGGTCCTAACTTGGGTGGAGAGGGGGCTTGGGCGCTGATCATATGCACATATGGTCAGTCTCTGGGGCATTGACCTGCTTGATAGGGTAATGTCACTGTCCTTTGCCTCTGCCATTCATGACTTTTTTTTTATTTTTTTTTGCGCGCGTGGGAAAACAAAACTCATTTCAGGTAATGGAGGCCATTACGGTCATGAAACCAATGGCAATTTAAGGTACAAAACCCTCCTTTACCGAGCGGTTCCTTAAACATTGGATGGTAATTTTCTTCTATTATATATTTAATGGTCTTATTTATAAAAGTTTCCTTCGTTTTAATTTCAATCTTCCATTTTAGACGCGCTACCTGTCAAACTAAGCAATTTAACCTTTTAGTATGATTAGTAATAAGTGTAACAAAATATAAATAAGTTAGGTAATAAAGTATCACAAACAAATCTAATACTTTAATAAAAATAAATAATAAAAGGAATATATGTAAAAATCAACTAATGATATAAATGCAATGGTTATATTAAAC
>NC_090729.1:127098709-127101209 GCF_036898095.1 Palaemon carinicauda
AATAACAACGGTCAACAACAATAACAAAGGTGAGAGAAAACAAAACAACAAGAAAAGTAGCAGTCACTAAAACTAACAGAAAAAAACTGTATAAGGGTAATAGAAAACAAAGAAAACAATGAAATAGAAAATATGCGGAAAAAAATTCAGAAATATATTTCAAAATAATACCAAGAATAGGAGAAGAATAAACAATAAAGACGAAACAAGGAAATCATGTAAATAAAGTTAACAAAACCATCCACATCGAGTACATCTGTACCGGTACTGGCAAAGTTTTGAACGCATGACTACACGTCAATATTAAAGTACCGGATGAACTCAAACCTATGAATGGTTTCAGGCATAATTCATAAGCTTCTGATAATAATGTAAATTGGTTACATTCGTTTTACGAGAACCGCCTATATCTAATTTTCTCTACAATGCTTGTCTAGGGTAACATAATCATACTATACAGTCTGCTATTACTGGTAGTTACTATTATTATTAATAATAATTGCTAGGCTACAGCCCTAGTCGGAAAAGCAAAATGCTATAAGAACAGGGGCTCCAATAGGGAAAATAGCCCAGTGAGGAAAGGAAACAAAGAAAATTAAATATTTTAAGAATAATATTAAAATATTCATTCTTTGTCCATCTAATTGTCTATCTGGCCTCCCGTCCTCTAAAAAAAAAAAAAAAAAAAAAAAAAAAAAAAAAAAAAAAAAAGAGATGGGGCTTGGGGCTGTTGAAATGCCATATTTTATACGGTGGATCTGAAAACCAAAGTCATAGTTATAGGTCAAATAAGAACTGTGCAGGAAAAATATCTTACTCTTAGCAAAGATTCTTCAATAATAAAGCTGATTAACTAATGGGATCAAGGTCGTCCTTAAAGATAAATTTAGATTGAAAAACAATATTAACAGCAACTTTTGAACTGTAAGCGATACGTCCTATCTAGGACTAACTTCAAATAAAAATTGGTTGATGATGCATTCATTGTGTTGCATAAAATGGAATATAATTCTTTATTTTCCTTTACATCGTAACTTTCATTAATTTTGATCCCATTGCAAAACCTCCATCTTTCATAAAGTACACTAATTTCTTGAAAAAAAAAAAAGATATCATTAGACTTTATTAAACTGTAACCCAGCCACTGAGGGGGGCAAGCCAGCCTCAACTTGGTGCCGATCCCAAGCCCGGGTAAATGGGGAGGGTTGGCGGAAGGAAAGGCATCCGGCCATGAAAAATTAGGCAAAACAACTATGGTCAGTGAGTATAATCAGAATAAATGTCATGAGAAGAGATGAACAGTATGTTGGGAGGAGAGTGATGGAAATGGAGGTACGGAAAGCGAGAAGGAGAGGGAGACCGAAGCGAAAGTGGGTGGACTGTATCAAGGATGACCTTCGATCAAAGGGATTAACCGGTGATGAAGTGTGGGACAGAGGTAGATGGAGAACGCTGGCCAGAAACATCGACCCCACATAGAAGTGGGAAAAGATGTAGACAAAGAAGAAGAGACTTTATTAAACTGTCTGAAAATCAACTGGGGAGAAATGTTATAATTTTTATTTTTTTTTCTTATCTTCTCAAGGAGCCAAATTAAAATAAAATTATATGTTCACTTGTATGAAATAGTGTCAACAATAGGCAACTAAATGTCTCTGTAGGATGAATTATCTTAACTGATTTCACTACATAGAATAGAAGTTGCATTGCACTGCATACTTCATTCCAGTTGAGAATTGGACTTAGATTAAATTGAATTATAATTAAATTACTTTTGAATCAAAGTATTTATAAGAGCAATAAAAACGCACTTTACAAATTGTTTTGCATGATTAAGGAGCAACAAATATGCAAGCGAGGTAAAGTCTAGCATAGTTGTTAATAGCAACCACCCACCTCCCCATTACGGGGTGCCAACGCAAGAGCCCGTGTCTTGATATAGGCAAGGCCATCTTAAACGAACGGAAGAACGAACCAGGCACGTTCTCTCCATAATGTTCTAAAACCCTTCCGGTTCTTAATCAAAGTTAATTGCAACGAAGCACTTACTGAATTAGTCCGTGTTCTTATTTGTTAAGGAAACTCTCCTGTATTCCTGTTATAACTCTAAGGGTCATATGACATTCAATTTACATCACGCATGGAAGAATGTTGAACCTCTTTTCCGTGATCAGATGTTCTGTTTTGTATGTGCTTCATGTATATATATATATATATATATATATATATATATATATATATATATATATACATATATATATATATATATACATATATATATATATATATATATACATATATATATATATATACATATATATATATATATATATATATATATATATATATATATATGCATGGTAATCGCACCTAGGAATTGTCTATATAAATGTGTGATTCTGAAAGTTGTTTATGGCATGGTAACGTTGGCGAAAATAAATGATAAACATACACTGCACACACAAATATATACACACACACATATATACATATATATATA
>NC_090729.1:127107616-127125116 GCF_036898095.1 Palaemon carinicauda
TAAGGAGAAAGCCAAGGATATGAAATGATACATGGGATACTTTTATTTAAAAAGGAGTCAAAGACAGAAATTAATTGTTGAAAGTTTTCGAGGAAGTAGTGAAAATTACAAGGTAAAGCATGCTAAGTATTCCAATATTGGTAGTGATGTCTGGTAGTGATGTCAAAAGAAATGTTTGTAGAGAATATTTAGACAAGAAATTAGATGAGGCTGACAGCTATGAATTCAGGGAGTGGCTATGGTGTAAGAATTGATCATAGAATTATTAACGAATTCTCTGGGGCAAAGAAGAAGCATATGGCCATCAAAAAGAGAGATGGGCCTGTTATAACAGGAGGAAGAAAAGCAACATTGGATGGAAAACTTTAGTGAGGTCATGAATAGGAGATACAAATGGAATAATTTTATTGATATACCTGAAGCTGAGGAAGACCTTGATGTGCCCATGAATGAATTCAGTGTGTTTTGAAGTTGAAGCTATCATTAAAAAAGTCAAGAGATGGAAAACCCCTGGATATGATGGAATAACTGCTGAGATGAAACTGGCCGAAAAAGAAGTGACTCCCAGGATACTTACAAGATTATTTTGTAGAATGTGGCGTAAAGAAGCAAAACTTGATGTATGGGAGTTAGGAGTGTTGGTGAAAATGGCAAAAAAAAAAAAGATCTGACATTGCAATAATTACAGAGGCATCACACTTTCGTCAGTTGTCATGAAAATGTGTAGTATGCTTATTCTAAAAACACTTAGAGAGAAAGATTGATGAAAAGCTGAGAGAGGAACTAGCAGGATTTAGAAAAGGTGAAGTTGTACTGACCAAATTTTCATTTTGAGTCATGTTTAAAGGCCACACATGAATGGTAGAGGCAAGGGACAGTGACATTGCCCTATCAAGCAGGACAATGCCCTAGAGACTGACCATATATACATAAGATCAGCGCTCAAGCACCCTCTCCACCCAAGCTAGAACCAAGGAGGGCCAGGCACTGGTTGCTGATGACTCAGCAGATATACCTATAGGCTCCCCCAAACCCCCCATTCTTAGCACACAAGGATGGTGAGGTTGCAGCGACCATAGGAACTAACGAGTTTGAGCGGGACTCGAACCCCAGTCTAGCGATCACCGGTCAGGAATGTTACCACCAAATAGGCCACCACAATCCTATGTGTAGAATATAGAAATCCACTTTTGATGGCATTTGTGACTGAAAAAGCCTTTGATTGTTTGCACTGGCCAATTTTGTGGCGAGTCTTGTATTAAGTGTGTAAATTTGATTAACTCTGTTCATGAGCATAGCAAGTGTAAAGTAAATGTTAATGGAGTCCTATCAAATGAATTTCCAGAGAACAGTGGCGTACTCCAAGGGAATATGTTGTCACCTATATTGTTTATCCTTTTCATGGCTTTTGTAATGCATAGAACAGTTTGGGATGGTGAAGAAGCATTAGACTGGATTGATGATAAGAAATTAGCTGACCTAGAGTATGCTGATGACGCTGTCCATAATAACAGAACACCACAGGATTTGCAGTTACTCCCTCCCAAGCCTGATCAATGATCTTTAAGCAGTGCACGATATTAAAGTGGTTCCTCCAAAATTCACGCAAAGTTAAGTTGGTGCTTTGCAAGACATTAAAGCACTGCTTAAATAAGTGCTTGGTGTAGAGCTTCTTAAAATTAGAGATGACTTGCTGGTCCATGGGCTGGAGGATAGGGGTGGTATTCGGTGGAAGATACAACACCTTGATGAATTTGTATTTGTCGATGATATCATCTTCGAGTCCGGGGGGGTGAGCGGGTGCATTGTCCAAACAAAGCAAGCACTTCAAAGGCCAATTCCTCTCCTGAAGATACTTCTTGACAGCAGGGCCGAAAACTACGTTTACCCATTCCACAAAGATATGCCTAGTAACCCAAGCCTTAGAATTAGAACGCCATAGAACATGTAGCAGGTCTTTATTAATTCTATGTGCTTTAGATGCCCTAGGGTTTTCGGAATAGTAAACCAATAACGGCTTTATTTTGCAGTCCCCGCTGGTGTTGGCATGAAGCGCAATAGTCAACTGATCCTTCATTGGCTTCCAGGCCTTTTCTTCTCTTTGACGGTAATGTACGTTCGACTAGGCATCTTTTTCCAAAACAGACCGGTTTCATCACAGTTGAACACCTGCTGCTCTACGTAACCTTCCTCCACCACGAAGCTTTCGAACTAACAAAGTCTTTAGCAGCCTTGGTGTCCGAACTCGAAGCTTCTCCATGACGAACAACTGAATAAATTCCGGTCCGTTTCCTAAATTTCGCGAACCAACCTCGAGACGCCTTGAATTCCTCCGTCGTAAAGGAGAGAAAAATGTGCTAGACACCTAATATATAGTACAGACATATAATCAACCAACAAGAGACCCTCTATCCAAGCAAGGACCTGGGAGGGTTAGACAATGATTGTTGGGGACTCAACCAGTAGGCATAATGACTTTCCAACCACAAATACGAAGCACTAAGGGGAGGGGGCTGTTAAGCATAGTATACACGACTGATAACTCAGGGCTTTTCGATTGAGGGCCGGGGGGGGGGGGGGTTTCAATTTTCTACCACAACCCTTTAATGTAATAAATCTGTAAACAGAATACACTACAAGAGGTAATGCAACCTTAAAATTAACGAATAGTGTCAACCATGGCACGTGTACCTTCACGAAAACACTACCATTGCTCTAAATGTTTCTGTGAGATGCAGTATCCATCAATAATAGTAAACGAGTGTGAATGTGAACTTTTTGCAATCAGGTGATGTTTAATTTAACCTTTCAATGTCACAGAAGGTCAAAGGTCATGCAGACATTTAATGACCATATGTGGTTTTCTAGCTGTCCATAATATTAACCGAGTGTGAATGGCCCTTTGAAATCTGGTGAAAATTCAACCCCCTTGAACTTTAAACCTACCAATTTTCAAAACTATGCATTTTCTCTATTTTGATATATAGAATTATAATTTACTGTACCGGAGGTTTCAAGTAAATTGGGTAATATTTGATGAAATTATAATATATATATGTATATGTATATGTATATATATATATATATATATATATATATATATATATATATATATATATATATACAACGGGTTACCAGTCTCATAGAAAAGTATAAAACTATATATATATATATATATATATATATATATATATATATGTATATATGTATATATATATACATATTATAGTTTTATACTTTTCTATGAGACTGGTAACCCGTTTTGTGTATACATATATATATATATATATATATATATATATATATACACATATATATATATGTACACATATATATACACACACATACACACACACACACACACACACACACACATATATATATATATTTATATATATATATATATATATATATATATATATATATAGTTTTATACTTTTCTATGAGACTGGTAACCCGTTGTATACAGGGCCGACCAATGTTTGGGTTGACCCTTCCATTGTCTGATATTTCCGCATTTGGACCACGAAGTTTTTCATGAAAGCTCACATTATCAAATTCTGCAACTTTAGCAAAGTATATTCAATTGTATGCCGATGTGCCGAACAATGGCCGATGACTCCCCTGTTGCAGGTGCCATGGCTACCTTGCCAAGTTCATTGCACTCGAGAGAACCTCCAAGAAGGAACTTCATGCATGTGCTTCATGGTTTAAACCTGGATATCTATTGTGGTAAATATCTGAACATGAAACACTTCAGTATCCAATTTCTTGATCTGTTACAATGAAATTACTTTATTGTCAAAGGTTTCTGGCATTGTGATTGTACAATAGTAGGACATCAATAATATGGAACCTTGAGGATTGTGATGAAATATTGAAAACGTCCCTGGCTGGCGTTCTGCTGGACGGGAGATCGAGTCCCACTCAAACTCGATAGTTTCTTGTAGTGTCTGCAACCTCACCATCCTTGTAAGCTAAGGATGGAGGGTTTGGGGGAGCCTATGGGTCTATCTGCTCAGTCATCAGCAGCCATTGCCTGGCACTCCCTAGTCCCAGCTTGGATGGAGAAGAGGCTTGGGCGCTAATCATATGTATATATGGTCAGTCTCTCGAGCATTACCCTGTTAGGGAATTATCATTGTCCCTTGCCTCTGCCATTCATGAGCGACATTTAAACCTTTAAATATACAAAGGAATGTGTAGCTATACCCCCCATAATTCCATGCCAATAATGAAGTAATTCTATAAAAAGTAACCCTTAAAAATTGCAATTTCCTTGATCTAACTTGGTAAAGTGGTTTTATGATATCTACTATCAAATGATGTTTAACGAAAAAATATTGTTCACATTTGGATGATTTTCCATCTATCCCTAGGCTGGCCATACTGCCTCGCAACAAGTCGGCAAATCTGAAATAAATACTTTTTCTGTGTACACAGTAAGTTACATTTCGTATAGTTATTATCAGTAAAGAAGAAAATTACATAATTAAACTAGACTACCAGCAACCTACATCTAAACACTTGAATTTTATCCCTTGCCGCTGTGTCCCATTAATGCGCCGTCTTTCTCGTGTAGTTAAACGTAAAAACCTCTGTAATGAGAAAAATTAATTCCGTCCAACCATTTCTCTGAACATTATTTCAACAATTTAAACTATGATTTTTTTTTTTATTCATACCAATGTGCCTAAACTCTTATTAAAAGTTTCTTTCGGTTTTTATTTTATTATGATTTTGGTCTCTCGGCTTCATTATGGAATTAAAAAATCCAAGTCTAGCCAGAAGCATTAAAACATTTTCAACCTCTGTATAATTTCAAGTATTCTTTAGAAATTCTCGAAAACACTTAAAAATTAGAATACTGTTTATTCTTTTAAATCGGTTGTGTGATAAGACTTTAAATAATCTATAAAAAAAATTATCATTATTAATGTTTTAGTAGTTGGAAAAACAGAAGGCTACAAGGGCTCCCACACGGAAAAATAGTCCAATAAGAAAAGGATATAAGGGAATAGTAAATAAACAATACATAAATAATGAATAAACCAGAAAATATTTTAGGATGCAAACTATAAAACGAGACTTGTGTCACCTCTATTCAACAGAATACAATTTACAAAAAGTTTCAACTTCCGAAGTTCTACTGATTTAACCTCTAGATTAGGAAGATCATTCCACAATTTGGTCGCAACTGAAATCAAACTTCTAGAATACTGTGTAGTATTGTGCCTTATGATGGAGAAGGCATGAATGTTGGAATCAACTGCACATCTAGTACTAAATACTAGATGATACAGTCTGGGAAGATCTGAATGCAATGGGTTATTTGAATTATGAACAATGCAACAACAAAAAAATTCCTTTACGACGGTGCCAGAGATTAATATCCAGATCAGGAATAAGGAATTTAAAAGACCGCAAGTTTCTATCCAACAAATTACGATGAGAGTCTGCAAACGAAGACTAGACAGGTGAACAAGACTCGAAACAAGGGAAGAATGACAGAATTAAAAAAGGATAGACTGCTCACCAAGACTCTCAATAAGCCTATTTTTTGCAATAGAAATTAAACAGACTGGATGTGAATCTCAAAAGTAATTTTGCATTCAAGAATCCCACCTAGAATTGAAAATGAGTTGCATATAGTTAAAAGAGATATTATCAATGCAAAGATATGGATGTTGAGGAGCCACTGTCTTTGACCTACTTATAATCATAATGTTTTTCGAGGGTTCAACTTCATGCACGGTAATTTGCAACATGCACTAATTTTAGCTACATCTCTATTAAGAGTTCAGCAATCACTTTCAATAAAAACAGGCTATTGAAAAAGAAAGGCATTTCAAAACCCATAAGAAAATGCTTTTCTTTATAACTATATCTACCACGAAAAAGCAATTTCATAACGTTTTATGTTTAACAAAGTAATTTCTAATTATTTGTGGCATGAAAAACATATTAGTTCTTACTACTAAAATAGTTGTTAATAATTTTGTTTGCTACCGGAAGCGATTTCAAAATATCCATTTCATTTCTTTAAACAACGGATACTATGCACTAATTTCATGCAAGATACAAGTTGCTAATTAAACGTGATATAAATTTAATTTCAGGTAATTCTGATGAAAAACAAATATTTCAATAACTTAGCAAAATTTACCGTTAATCATCATCTAAAAAAACAGGGGTTATATATTTACATTCCTGGCTATATTTAATATGAATATTATACTCAAATATATTTTTCATATCAAGCAATTATTTCATGTTCATCCGAAAAGAATTTAGATGATTATACAACTCAATGCAATTCTGCTTGGCTCAAGCCTAAACCTCCCTGTATTGAAAAATGAATAAGCAAAAATCCATAATAATGGATAATGCTGAGAAATCCCTTCACCTGAGAACCTAAATCCATTTAAAATGAGCGAAAGAACCAAAATCCTTTTCATGATTATCTATCGTAATGTGGTTAGGTCTCCTGAGTTCCAATCATGCGAGTGCGTTATCGAATTTTCTTTATCGAACAGGTTTAAAAAATGGGAAAATTGTGTCGTGAGGCGCATTTAAACACGAAATATTCCCCAAAAGGACGAATAAGCCTTTCTTAATCACTGGGTAATTTCGCCGCTGGTCGGAAAGATATTTGAAAATGTCTCTCTTAAGATCTTCATACAGATGCATTATTATTCCATATTATTCTCATCATTTTTAGGTGCATGAACCAGGAAATAGAGTATGAATAGAGGAAATGCACCAGAGAATAGGTTAAGAACAGTAAAGTAACCAAAAAAGTGTATGAACAGAGTAAATGAACAAACGAAAAAACAAAACTAGATTAAGGAACCAGAAAATACAGTAGGAACAAAGTAAATGAACCAGCAGAGTTAGAACGGAATAAATGAATCTGAAAATAGAGTAAGAACGAAGTACATGAACCAGAAAATATAGTAATAACAGAATAAATGGATCGCGCAAATAAGTGGTTGTTTTCTTCTGAAATCGTTATCAACAGATTCTCTTCCCAAAGACGTAATCACATTCCCTTGGAAACCTATTTCGTATCCTGTTATGAAATTCTCTCTCTCTCTCCCTCTCTCTCTCTCTCTCTCTCTCTCTCTCTCTCTCTCTCTCTCTCAGTGAAAGTAAGTGAAGTTTATTCATAACAATTTTATTTTCATGTGTGTTCAATTGCCAAAAAATTACTCGCACTCATTTCAAGTGTATGTTTGTTAAGGCCTACTTCAACCTAATCAGAAAATATAATAATTTCCTTCCTCAATGGATAAAACAATGAATGAAAAAATAAAACGTAGTATTGGATATACCTCTACGGAAATTGTTTTAACCCAATGCCTTGGAGTTTCATAAGATTCAGATTCTTCCTTCATTAGATAGTATAGCCACGTGTAACTGAACCCTTCACATTACAGTAAATCATAAAGAAAACCAAATCCCACATATACCATTGGGCCTTCAACGAACAAACAAAATGAGTAATAGTTTGCCTCTCACTATTTCAGTAATTCATATTAAATTTTCAATTATTTTTGTACTCACTCATGTTACTTGATTACATAGGGATTTTTCTTTTATTTCTAGAATCCAATCAAATGATTCAATTGTTCCTATTGCTTGCAATACTTGGAATGCCATAAAAGACTGGCATTGTGGCTTATGGGCTCTTTTCATCAATTGAAGTTGTTCTCTTTTGTCTGAAATCTTAAGTGCAATCCATTTTGGATAATTTTAACCTCGTCTTGAATAGCTTTGTGAGGATTAAGAGTTCTATGTGTAGTTACAATCCCTCACGTTAGCTCTTTGGATGTATTTTGAAGTGAGGATGTAGAAATGGTGTTGTGGGGAGAGGATTGGAAATTTTCTTCTCCGTTCTATAATTTTATCATTGAACTGAATTTGCAGCTAACAATTCTACCGAAGGCAAGCTGAGGGCAGCGCTGCAGTCGCTTTCCCCCATGATACACGATCGCTGATGCTGTCCGCATCTGCCGCCTGTTCCTGATTGCTTGCTTCCAACCACCGCATGGGCCTCCCTAAATGAGCCGATGAGACAGTCTGCGCGGAGGGAACCAATCACAGGGCCAGGAACCGCATTTCCAGACAGATCTGGCTACCAATAGGCACGTTCCATCTCGTCACTGGAATGAGTGACACCCAATGAGCACGCCGGAGAGAATCCAAGAGTACGCAGGAGCGATCCTTTGCAACGCCGCCGCTGCTCTCACAACTCCAGAGATCAATAACGTGGTCGTCCAGGTGCTCAGTTGCCAATGCTGGATAGAAGATAGACCTTTAACTTCTGCGATGAATAAACATGACCCGTTACCTTTGCCTATACAGCTTATCACTAAGCATCGGAAACTTCATCAAATATCTTGGTTATCGAATTATTTTAGTAGGCCGGCACTGCACGGTGACATGCAGGGCGACTGCGCCGCCCAGTGGCAGTTCTGGAAAAAGGGTTCATGCCATGCTCTGGGTTGGGATAACCGACCATCACATATTCTCTCTCTCTCTCTCTCTCTCTCTCTCTCTCTCTCTCTCTCTCTCTCTCTCTCTCTCTCTCTCTCTCACACACACACACAAATGGTCCACATCTTAAAAGTCAAGATAAGACACTTCCAACGACTTCGTGGCTTCAATAAGGACGTTTCCCCCCAGTAAATATCCCTCAAAAAAGGAAAACAGCAAATGCATTGACAACAGAAAGGGCTTCGTGTCGTAAGAATGACTAAAATATACTTCCTGAGCGTTTCACTGGCTTCTTGACCTATTACAACTCACGCATGCTCTTGGTACTTTAGATACTACAGAATGGTGCTTATACATGTACTTAGTGCTTTTGTAAGCATTAATCCTGATTGTGTTTTTCTATGAGTACTTACAGTTGCACAGATAGAAATACAAATATACGGATACGCGTCAGCGCACTAATAATTATCCCATATTTCTTTGTGATCCTTCATTACATCATGTCACTCAAGTGTAACTGTAGGGATTTTCAATGTTGAAAGGCAGGCACCGAATGGCCTCATAGGCCCAGCTTCATGCTATACAGTATAGCCAAAATTCATTAACCTGATCCAATGTACATAGTTAAGATTGCTTGATATTTCAGAGTGAGAAAGGGGAATGATTTGTTCTTAAAGCTGCACCGCAGCCACTTGAAAATCCATTAACAAATCATTAACTTTTTTCAACAAAGTTTCGAAAAAGACAACGTTAATATATGAAGAAAGTTTATCATCATTATGGTCATCAAGAACTAACTCTCTCTCTCTCTCTCTCTCTCTCTCTCTCTCTCTCTCTCTCTCTCTCTCTCAACCGGTAGGAAGGTGCTGTTACTGAACCTACCGGAGTCTTGAACTGTGGCCGCCGGTAGTCTTTGTGATCGTCACCCTTAAGAAGGGCGGCTACGATCGATATCAGCCAAAGGCAGAAACAGCAATTCAAGATAAAGAAAAAAAAAAGAATCGTGGATCAATAAAACAAACCATCAAATGACCACAGGAAAAAAAGCAAGAAGTACGTTGTATATGAAGGGGGTTGTACTGTAATAATTACCTTTACTAAAATATCCATATCTATTCAAGTCGAACCCAGTACAAAAGCATACCGGCTTTCCACTCTGCTTGCGACAAGCAAGCCCTGCTGCAACCTTTCACCTTTCCAGGCGAGCAGATTTTGTGAATACGTGACGCAAAAATAATATTTAGAAGGGGGTCTTCATCGACCCAACTTTTATTCTCTCTACTTCTTTTCCGCTTTCCATCGTTTCTTCTTTAATTCTAAGAGGGCGATCCAGATCATGAGCTAAAAGTAACCATTAAAATAAATCTGTTTCAGAGAGAGAGAGAGAGAGAGAGAGAGAGAGAGAGAGAGAGAGAGAGAGAGAGAGAGAGAGAGAGAATGTTCTATGAATTAGAGGCAATGGCAGTCTATACAGATTACTGGCAGTTGCAGAGCTGAATACACAAAACAGTTCTACAGGAGTAGGGGAGAAGAGAACATTGAAAACGAGGAATAATAAACAGAATAATAGGTGCAACGACAAATAGAACGATAAGTAGCAACGGAAACACGAAATTTAACCTTTAAAGCAAGCGAAGCAAAATCTGAAATAGGGCGACAAAATGGAATGGTTAACTGCCTTAGCGACATGGTTTGGAAAGGAAGCAATGGTAGGCATCCGAGACCAAGAGAATAGGTCTTGGGAGTATCCCATCGAATGATTATATAGAAAGGGAGCGAAAGAGGAAAGAGAGAGGAGGCGGCTTAGTTACCTGGCGACGAGAAAGGGAGGTGAGGCGGATATAAGAATACTTCTAAGAGCCTAGACAACCATATCACCCTGACCCGTAGACAGTAACATGGCTTTCTAAGTGACATGTCCAGAGTTATCCCAAAGAAGTAAAAGCATTTAAAACCTTAACAATAAAATAAATTATTGTCGATGCAAACCATTTTACCTATGCAACTACCTATACATCTGATTGCTTAAAGGTCTCATGACTCACCATTGGGGACAAGGAAACTTTTCAGCACTATAATATCGAGATATTAAATACCTTAAGTTGTCATTCAGAATCTAACCGAGGGATTATATTTACTCTGAGGATATCGGCAATCTTGTGATTGCGCTATTCAGTATCCGCTTCTTATCTTTGATGTCACACTTTGGATTTTTTTTCTTACTCCGGTTTTGCGTAAATTTTGTCACCTTTTCTTCCTCTACCTTTTAATCTATCTGGATAAATTATTGCAATGAAAATAGGAAATGCCTGACAATATTCTGGATAAACAAACATTTTTATGTCCCTACAAAAAGAAAATTAAAACCTATTTAGCTCCTATTCCCGTTTCAAAAGATTGAAAAGACAACAAGTCTGCGCTTCATTCAAGATGAGATAAATCAATAATCATTTACTGATAAAACCTTTCATCAAATGAAATCTACTCCAAGAAAAGGAAAATATGACGATAATGTGGAAGTAATATGCAACACGAAGTAAATGATTTTCCTAATTTGGCGTTTGAAATTAAAGAACAATTGGAGGAAGGTTTTTCATATCATTCTAGAAAAAGAAAAACTATTAAGCACTCGTGTGTCCATTCCAACTAACATTTCTGCTCCATTAGAGCATTAGCACCGAAGTATAAAATGAACTTTATATCGAATATGATGGATTCAGTATGGTGTTTTCCTTATCTAGGATATTATCAGTCCTTCACGGCACCAATTCACAATGTTTAAGGCAAATGATTATTCCTAGAATAACCGCAGAAAGTTACCTTTACCCCGGAGAAGGCACATTGGTCAAGGCTAGAAAACAGCACATCATTATAGAGGTAAAATAGAGTTACGATCAAATCAATATCAGAATAACCCTATTGTAATGAACGAAATTAAATTTTAAATTACTATACACTTTACAAGCATCATTTGGGATAGTTGAAACTTATTTACGCGGATATAATTATAGACGCATCTAAAGCACGACATCGCGTATGCACAAACCAATGCACTATAAGAGAAGTCATTAAAAATAGAATGGTTAATAAAAGAAATGGATCATGGAATTAAATACACAAATGCGAGGAAAAAATAGTTTCTGTCACACAAAGAATCTTTTGTTCATTATTTATAAATCCGAGTTTGGATGGACAACCTTTATTTGACATTTATTTTTAGTTGATGAGAATCTAAAACTCCCTTTTTTCTACCAATTCTCTTAAATCAATTTGACATTGCCTCTGTCATCAACATCTAAGAAGCAACAGATAATGAAGACAAGAATTCGACACACAATGTATGATATTTCACTTAAGATATTTCTGTCATGTCCTCGATTGCCAAGCGGTTTTGGACAAAATAATAAACAAGTTTGTTGTGCATATCAACTAAACATATCTATGATCTACCACACAAACAATCCTATACTCATTTACATGTAAATAGGGGTGAATTAATTTGACAGATATGAACAACTACCGTTGATTTATTCGTAAACTAATAAAAACACAACTATTTTTTCTTTTTGTTTTACCCTCTCCACTATATTGTTTGTGTCAGGTTTGAGGTGATGTAACTAACAATATATAAGTTATAAAAGAACAACTTGAGATCTATTAATCGGTTCATCAACCACAGTTTTTGTATATAATATGAAAAGTAATGGGTCGAGAACATTATCATATGGAACCCTAGACATCACATTCCTATAGTCACTATGGTCCCCATCAAAAGCCCCAAGCATTATGTTAATCAAAAATTCCATATTGATGCTAAGAAAAGAACCACTTATTCCCAACTGTTTGAGTTTGAAAATGAATGGAATCATGATAACACGATATAAACCAACACTAAAATCAAGGCAATCATACGAATTTCCTGACCACTAACAAAGGATTTATTTACATCATCGGAAATTAGAGGAATAACATCACATGCTCCAAGGGGTTTCCGAAAGACAGGCTACACTATAGGAATCAGTTATCTAACAAACAAAATAAATTTTAGTGAATTCTGAAGTGTGTAATCAGCATATGGAATGCTATGGTACTCGGAGTGTCTCAATATTATCGAGTCAAATTAAAAATCTCTCTTAAAAAAAAAGCATACTTGATGTTTGCAAATGAGGAGTAAAATTTATTACATTATTGCTTTATATTTCACTTCATTGCACATGACTCCAAGCGATTTCTATATTTCTATGAGCCGCAAGATATTCTATTACTGTAAATTACAATATGAATCAACTAACAAGAAATTTCTTTTGACCATGGAATGTACTGAAGAGTTCGATAAAAATAGACTAGAAAACTGGAAAGTCATATGGAAAGAAGGTATAGCGAGTAGATGAAAATCTGATGGTAAAATATATAGGAACGAGCCTCTTGGAAATCTGCATTTGGGCTGCGTCAATATCCTCGTAAGCGTGTTGGAACAGATTGATTATTCAAAAGCTTTCCTAATATACGAAGAACAAGACAGAGTTACAGAAGTTTTCGAACAGGACCTTAATATCCAAGGAGCGTGATGGGACTTTTAAAAATAGAGGCGAGTGACGCAGGTGAGTGACGCAGTGAAGAACAATAGTCGAACACATTTCATAATCATCAGAATATCTGTTTGTAGAGGTTGTTGTTGCAAAGTTTACATCACAGTGACTGATTTCGTGCATGTGGCCAGCACACGTTGCTATTTCTTGATTTAGCAATTATAGGATTTTTGTGTAACTGAGTTTTGAATTATTTTCTCTGGTTAGATTTCGCCAGTCATCTAATTCTTAGAGGTTTCAACTCAATACTTTCCCATTCATAATCTCCGATTTTACGTTTCATAGTCCTCAGGCAAGTAGGACTGGGTATTCCAACTCTTCTAGTTCCTCGAGGAGCCCAGTTAAATGACTGGTAAACTAATCTCCATTGGGGAGTACGAAAAGCATGCCCAAAACCATCTCCATCTACCCCTCACCATGTCGTCCACATATGGCACTCGAGTAATCTCACTTATAGTATCATTTCTAATCCTGTCCTGACATTTAACTCTAAAATTCTTCTGAGGGCTTCGTTTTCAAATCTACTAAAGATGTTGTAGATTGTTTCATTGTCATGCCATGAATCATGCCCATATAGTAACACCAATCTCACTAAACGGATATAAAGCCTGATTTTTATAACTATAATTTCAGGCGGTTTGATTTCTAAATTTTACTTAACCTGGCCATTGTCTGATTTGCTTTTTTAATCTTTCAATAAACTCCAATTCTAAAGACCCTGTATTAGAGGTCCGAATATTTAAATGATTCTAACTCATTAATCCTTTCTCCTTCCAATGATATTTCATCTTCTATTGCATATTCCGTTCTCATTATCTCTGTCTTTCTTCTAGTTATCTTCAGCCCAACCTCCTGTGATATTTCAGGCATTCTGGAAAGGAAGCATTGCAAATCCTGTGGTGTTTTGCTAATAAGACCAGCATCATCAGCATACTCTAGGTCAGCTAATTTACTATCACCAATCCAGTCCAATCCTTCTCCACCATCCCCAACTGTTCTATACATTACAAAATCCATAAGGAGGATGAACAACATAAGTGACAACATATTTGGAGTAGTTCACTGTTCACTGGAAATTCATTTGATAGGACTCCACTAACATTAACTCTGCACTCGCTATGCTCATGAACAGACTTAATCATATTTACATATTTAAATGGAATTCCAAAATAACGCAAGACTCTCAACAAAATTGGCCGGTGCACACTATCAATGGCTATTCATAGTCCACAAATACCGTCTAAAGTGGATTTCTATATTCTATGCATTGTTGTACAACATGTCTCAAATTAAAAATTTGGTCAGTACAACTACCTTTCCTAGATCTTGTTTGTTCATTTCTCAGCTTTTCATCAATCTTTCTCTCTAGATCTCTTTTTTTAGCCATTTCCATCATCACTCCTAGGTCCCATTCATCAGGGTTTGCCTTTTCATGCCACACTCTACAAAATAATCTTGTAAGTATTCTGGGGGTCACTTTATTTTCAGCCACTTTCATATCAGCATTTATTCCATTGTATCCAGGGGCTTTCTTTCCACCTCCTGAATCCTTTAATGATAGCTTCGACTTCAAACACACTAAATTCATACATGGCCACACCGAGTTACTTATCAGCTTCAGGTATATCAGTCAAACCCTTCCCTTCATATCTCGTCTTCATGACCTCACTAAAGTGTTCCATCCAACGTTCCCTTTCTTCATCTTTTATTGCTATAACGGAAGTTTTCTCTCATTTTGATGGGTATATGGTTCTTCTTTGCCTCAGTCAAGATTTCATTAATAATTCTATTAGCAATTCTTACACCGCAGCCAGTTCCTGAATTCATAGCTTTGTCAGCGTCATCTGCTTTCCTGTCTAAATACTCTTTCTAGTTACTCTTAGCTTTTCTTTTGACTTCATTATCAATACTGGAATACATAACATGTTCTACCATGTATTTTCATTACTTTCTCGAAAACTTTCAGAAATTAATTTATGTCTTTGTCTCCTTTTTAAAGTATCCCAAGTATTATTTGATATCCATGTGTTTCTCCTTGTAAATGCAGGTCCAAAAACTTCACTACCCACTGACTGATATATGTTCTAAATATCACACCATTATTCATCAATTGACTGCCCTTCATCTCTTAAAGTCTCTAAGACTGCAAATCGATGCCTACATTCAATTGCAAATTTTTCACTATGCTCATCTTCTAGAAGCTTGGTTGCATCAATCCTAAGTATTCTATCTACATGTATGTAAGGTGATTTCAGTTTAATTTCATTGTGGCAATGAGGAGCTAATGATCATTACCAATATCTGCACTTTTTTAGTTTTATACATTTCTCAGAGTCCTCCTTCTATCCATATTAATGGCCATGTGATTTATTTGATTTTTGTAATTGCCACATGGTGAAGTCTATGTATATTTGTGGATAGATAGATAGATAGATAGATAGATAGATAGATAGATAGATAGATAGATAGATAGATAGATAGATAGATAGATATATATATATATATATATATATATATATATATTTATATATACATATATAAATATATATACATATATATATTCTTATAATTTTTTGCTTAAAAGCAGAGTATATCTTCACAACATACTTGGTTTACATGACATAATGAATAACGAAGTTATAAAAATTCTCTCAGGAATGTAGACATTATAATTTTTTTCTCCAAAAATAAAAATAACGTAAATATTTATTTCTTATTTCCGGTATAACTTATCAAATCGTGATATTCTTTCTTAATTAGCCTAAGTGCAGTCCATTAAAGAATAAGACAAAAATAACATTAGTCACATTTCCAAGCTGTTGAGAGAGAGAGAGAGAGAGAGAGAGAGAGAGAGAGAGAGAGAGAGAGAGAGAGAGAGAGAGAGAGAGCTTTCTCTCTAAAAAATTTGTCACCGAATATTCAAGAAAAAACGTTGAAAGGTAACACAACATCCCTTCCCCTTTTCGAAAAAAAAACTCCTTTACTTTATCCCTTATCGCCAAACATGTTTACAAGAGTTCGATCTAAGTTCATAAAAAATTAATTGTATAGCTCTTACGCTTGCTCCCTCATTTGGCTTTTTAAGTTAGCTCTCATTTACATTATCAACTCAACCAGACTCCCCAACTGACGGTTTCATGAGACAGGTAAATACTTACCAATAAATCTGAAGTATTGTCGAAGAATAAAAGGAAAAAGTGAATGATGCATTTAAGGGCTGCACAGTATTCCATCCTGATGGTCGCGCAATATATATATATATATATATATATATATATATATATATATATATATATATATATATTATATATATATATATATACATATATATATATATACATATATATATATACATATATATATATACATATATATATATACATATATATATATACATATATATATATATATATATATATATATATATATATATATATATACATATATATATATATATATATATATATATATATATATATATATATATATATATAGATATATACTGTCCTCCCTTCAGTTGAAGTGGCTATCCTGAAGGATATTTAGCCTTGCATGGTGTACAGGCTCCTCCATGTTGACCAGTTTTTCAGACTTTCTTTCTATAGTCTATGGATTTAGGTATGATGTATCTTTTTAATCACCATTAATTCTTATGCTCTCTGGAGACATTGAGCAAAATCCTGGACCAATTCGTCCTAGATTTCGTCAATGTCGTCTACTATAATGCAATATTCGTGGTCTTCATGCAAATATTCAAGATCTTACAGCTGCGTCCAGACAGTATGATATCATTTTGTGCTCAGAAACTTTGGTTTCTGATATGAGGCACTCATCTGAGCTCTTTATACCTGGCTTTAAGAAGCCAATATGTTGAAACGCAATGCCATCCCTAGGGCCAAGTTAATGGTGGTGTATATAAGGACTTAGTACCCTGCTTCTCATAGGTCCTGCTTTGAATGTGGATGCCATGAGATTCAGGCAATAAAAGTTTGTGGCAGGCATAACAACTTCTATTTGTGTTCGATCTACCGGAATCCTGACATGGATGATTCTATCTTTGACTATCTTCTTACCATTATGGTTTAGAAACCAGAAGATGATAGAAAGGCCTCTTTTGTCTTTGTTGGTGATTTTAATGCTCACCATAGGGAGTGGCCAAATTCTGTTTCTCCTACCGATCGCCATGGCTAAAGAGCTTTAGACTTTGCCTCTGAATCAGGCTGTGAGCAAATCATAAGTGAAGCTACTCACAGGTCTGGTAACTGCTTCGACCTCGTATATACCGATTTCCCTGGCTTTATAATGAGTAAGGTTGGTTCTCCAGTTGAGACAGTGAAGACTGAGCAGCCTGTCCTTGATCTTGATGTATCATATTCATGTAAGATCTATATGAAATCTCAAGCAGACTGGAA
>NC_090729.1:127130116-127133539 GCF_036898095.1 Palaemon carinicauda
CAGAATAGCTATCATCTTCAACAAGCTTATCTTCAGGTTTAATTTACGTTTCCTCGCATCCTGCGACGCCTCTTTTTCTCAATCTTTCAAAATCACGTAGGAAACAGATGATTAAAAAAAATTAAAAATGGCATAATACTGTCCCAGTCTTATGTGAATGCATAGGCATTTAATTGTTTTCCTAGTGTTATATGATTTATATTTAGACGCGCAAAGATAATTGTATCTGTAAATTGTAGCACATGGGATAGTGATACGATTCAATTCATCAAGTGTTCAAGAATATTTTTAACATCTTTTTAATACGAGGAATGAATCTACACCCATTTTGTCTTTCCTGACGGATTATACGAATTAGAATCAACGAAGCATTTCAAATAACATTTTAAAAATATCAAAACAATAAGTTCTATAGTTTTTCCATTTACTATTCAAATTGAGTTTAATGTGAAATGTAATTTTTCTAGTTTCCTATTTGAACAAAATTTGGAAAAAATATCAGTTATACATAAAGTGATTAGCACAAAACACAATGACAATCACATGCTGATCAGTAGTTTTTACATAACCTAACTGGATTCTGAGAAAATGAAATTGTCCAATGAGACGTAAAAACCATTCGTAAGAAAACTATTTCTTGTAAAGTTCAGACATACCATATCAAAACCTGTAATTATCAATCAATCTTAAGGTTAAGGTACTTATTGAACTAACCACCTGCTTCTAACCATTAATAATTACAGATATATACATAAATACAGAGATACGAATCTAAGAAAATGCTTCCCCTATATGCTTATAAAAGCATGATCATGCATTAGCATTATATTTTCATCTAACATCAGATTCAAACCTGGGACTCTCAAATAAAAGGTAAGACTGCTACCAACTAAAGAGACTCTTTAGCTATGGTAAGCAGCTCTTATAGGAGAAGGACACTCCAAAATCAAACCACTGTTCTCTAGTCTTGGGTAGTGCCATAGCTCTGTACCATGGCCTTCCACTGTCTTGGGTTAGAGTTCTCTTGCTTGAGGGTACACTCGAGCACACACTCCTATCTTATTTCTCTTCCTCTTGTTTTGTTAAAGTTTTTATAGTTTATATATGAGATATTTATTGTTGTTACTCTTCTTAAAATATTTCCTTTTCCTTTTTTCCTTTCCTCACGTAGCTATTTTCCCTGTTGGAGCCCCTGGGCTTATAGCATCCTGCTTTTCCAACTGGGGTTGTAGCTTCGTAAGTAATAATAATAATAACCATGAAAGGAGTTGGAATCTACTGAAACTACTTCCAGTCCACTGGTGGGTCACGAAGTTGGAGATTACTCCCTAGTAATAAGTTGTGTAAGCTACCACAGTGTCTGCTTAGGTACTGTGTAAGTATTTAGATTTCAACGTTTTTTATGTCTTCTGTCAACTTGGTTGGTAGTGATCTTGTCTATCACTTCTTGAGAGTTTGAGGTTCGACCCTAACGTGAGTTAGGAACTAGTTTCTAGGGTGTACGTGATTGAGCGTTGCTTTCCATGTTTTAATGTGTTACATACTCTTGTAACAGACATACATATATAAAGTGTAAATCTAGATATATACTGTATACACACATACACACACACACACACACATATATATATATATATATATATACATATATATATATATATAAATATATATATATATATATATATATATATATATATATATATATATATATATATATATATATATATATATATATATAGATATATAATTCATATAAAGATTATTGAAGATTTGAAAAAAAACAGAAATGTAGGACTGAAAATGAATATGAGTAAAACGAAGATAATATTCTATCAAAATAAAGAGAGGCAACAGATAAGGGTTATGGACGAAACTCTAAAGATTTTTTTATTGAAATACACACGTAGGAAAGATAGTAAGTCTTTCCCCAAGTGGTTCCCCAGTACATGAGACCGAAATTAAGAGAAGGATAAGTATGCAATGGGGAGCTTTTGGTAAACAAAATGAGATTATGAAAAATTAAATGCCACTTTCTGTAAAAAGAAAAGCATTTAATCAAATCATCCTACCAAAAATCTTAGAACATAAGCTAGTTACAACTCAAAGGGCTATGGAATGAATAATGATGGGAATAACAAAGAGAAACAGAAAATAAGCAACATGGATACGAGAGCAAACTTAAGTATACGATGTTTTGACATGTAAGAAAAAGAAATGGACATGAAAATTACAGATAATAGATGAACACTAACAACAGTAGACTGTGTCCCTAGAGATTGTAAATGAAGCAGGGGAACGAAGAGAAGACGGAGGATTGACGAACTAAGAAAAACAATGAGTAAACACACATGCCTAATAAATAAATATATATATATATATATATATATATATATATATATATATATATATGTATATATATATATATATATTTTACTCATTATTTCCATTCTGACTGTATACTAATAATATGCTGTATTATTACTAGTGATAGGAAGCATTATATTCAGAGAGAGAGAGAGAGAGAGAGAGAGAGAGAGAGAGAGAGAGAGAGAGAGAGAGAGGTGTTATCATGAAGACGAGTGCATTCTACAGGTATTTGTAATTGCTGGCTTGCTTTTGCACATGCCCAATCTCATCTGACTTGTTTTTGCACATACTCAATTTTCTCTGTGGAGAAACGCACTCCTATCACATTCTGAGCTGTCTGTATCTGACTCGAGGCAGGAAAACTCATCTTTTAAACATGTCTGATTTTCTTTTTTTTTGCGGGACGTTCAAGGTGTTTTTTTCAGGCGTTTGAAGAGAGAGAGAGAGAGAGAGAGAGAGAGAGAGAGAGAGAGAGAGAGAGAGAGAGAGAGAGAGAGATTCCCGGGACAGTCGCCAGTCCCAATGACCAACACATGAGAATTTGAGAAATGATGAATGCAAGTTTACCCGCCTGTGACCGCTTTTGTTGGCTGGCCGTGTCTGGGTGTTGGTAACTGGAGAAACCGTGAAGTTTTTATTTCGAGGTCTGGAGAGGACAGTGAATCTTTTGAAAAAAAATTCGTTTCATGTATCTGCTTCTTTTACCGACGTTGATATATCAGGCTGCTGATATTTCCACAAAATATTCCCCACTCAATAGATGAGGACACACTAATTCTCTCTCTCTCTCTCTCTCTCTCTCTCTCTCTCTCTCTCTCTCTCTCATCGACAAGGAAAATAGAAAGCGGTAGCAGTGCACCGCTGATTCGGCTTGGCCTTGGGAAGTTCGGCCCAGAATGCGAAGTGCCTCCAGACCAGGAGGAGCTCAGTGTGTGCTCGGCAGTCGTAGAGGTTGGCCGTCCGCCAAACCGCCTCTCGTGTCACTTTCCTCCCTTCTCGTTGCTTGAAAACTCTACGCCATTCGACCTCCCCATTTCCTTTACCTGTCGCATCCTT
>NC_090729.1:127134039-127154039 GCF_036898095.1 Palaemon carinicauda
ATTTTTTTTCTCTTCGTTTTATTTATATCTTTATATTAAACCTGATGATGGAGATAGCTCTTATTCCGAAACATATAGTTATAGAGGAATAAAGATATTTTATGTGCAAATACTGGTTTTAAAGTTCTTTTAAGATTCCGCTCTCTACAGGGTAAATTGATTTCAGACACACACACCGCTCTCTACAGGGTAAATTGATTTCAGACACACACACACACACATATCTATATATAATATATATATATATACTATATATATATATATATATATATATATATATATATATTTATATATATATATATATATATATATACTGCATGTATGAATTTGTGTGTATATATATAACATATAAATGTATATATATATATATATATATATATATATATATATATATATATATATATATATATATATATATATACTGCATATATGAATTTGTGTATATATACGTATTTATATATACGTATATACATATGTATAAATATATATATATATATATATATATATATTATATATATAATATATATATATATATGTATGTATATTATATATACTTCATATATGAATTTGTGTGAATATATATATGTATACATATCTATATATATATATATATATATATATATATATATATATATATATATATATATATATATATATATATATTATATATATATATTATATAATATATATTAGTGACGTTTAATTGATGTCATGTTCATTTTTGTAATCGAATAGTTAGAAAAAATGAGTTGCTTTATCTTCATATTCGTATAATTCATCTTTATTTTATATATAGGTGTTACATACCTCATTCGAGTCACGCTAACTTTCAAAGTATAACTCTTTGCCAATCCCGATTTTATGCTTGTCATAAACATAAATATTTTATTGTATTTTTTCATTACGTTTTCTTTATTACCTCTTCTGTTTTATGTTCACGGACAATGATTTTCTTACTCTTTATGAGGTCTGATAAGACTCCACTGAGAATTCCATCGAAATGGATTTTGTCCTAAATAATACCTGCCCAACGAAAAGTCACTCTCTGGGATTGAACGGTCTTGATAGCCATTCATAACATTTGCGGTATGTATGTATGTATGTATGCATGTATGTATGTATGTATGTATGTATGTGTAAATATATCTGTATATACATATATATATACATATATATGTGTGTGTGAGTGTATGTATACATTTAAAGTAGTTACATGAACACACACCAGCGTGTGTGTGTATATATATATATATATATATATATATATATATATAATATATATATATATATTATATATATATATATATATATATATATATATATAGTATATATATATACATTTATGTATCTGTGTGTTTGTGTTCATATACTATACATAATATGTAAGCATGGATCTATATTTCAGAGGGGTTGGGATTATAAAGGTACAACCTTACGGGTCCCATCAAGTAAAGACTTTAGGTGTGAGATATATATCCCCATATTTCTATTCTTGACCTAATGATACGAGGTAGTCCATGACAACGCTTTACGAAAGTGCTGATTTTGTTTACGTCAGAATGTTTGCTCATTTTTTTTCCCGTTTTAAAGGTTTTAAAGGCCGTTCATAAATGGCAGAGGCAAGGGACAGTGACATTATGATCAGCGCCCAAGCCCCTTCTCCACCCTTGCTAGGACCAAGAAGGGCCAGGAAATGGCTGCTGATGTCTCAGCAGATAGACCTATAGGCTCCGCACCTCCCATCCTTAGTTCA
This sequence comes from Palaemon carinicauda, assembly GCF_036898095.1. Taxonomy (NCBI): domain Eukaryota; kingdom Metazoa; phylum Arthropoda; class Malacostraca; order Decapoda; family Palaemonidae; genus Palaemon; species Palaemon carinicauda. The sequence goes on from NC_090729.1 coordinate 127,135,793, forward strand.
CAAGGATGGTGAGGTTGCAGTGACCAAAGAAGCTAACGAGTTTGAGCCGAACTCGATTCCCAATCTGGCGTTTACCTGTCAGGGACGTTACCGCATCGTTAGAACATCGACCACCAGAACCTCTCTGCCCCTTCTCAAAAAGGTATATTTGGAACAGACTACGAAGTGACGGCCATTGTTCAATGGGAGCGTAACCACGACAAAAATGACAGAAAACTTGACAGACCTGTCTTACATTACAATAAGTATAACTCTGCGTATATAAACGGACGAATATGTGAGATTTTTAGGTTTCCATTTCATGGCCAGAGCAAATACGTAACTGAGTGTCCGGTCTTGATATCTAGGAAATAATAAATGCTACCTCGAAACAGCAATCACTATCCCGCTTAAAATCATACTTCCACCTCCCCGTGGCTAACGGAAGATGTGAGCAAAAACCGCTATATTCATGTGAAAACAACTCTTTTGATTAAAAAAAAAAAAGAAAAGAAAAACAACTTTCGCTTTAAAGAGATCTTCATTTGATGTTAAAAAATTCTCTTATGATGCAAATAAAAAGAAAAACTTTTTTGTTGATGTAGAAAAAAACTTTTGATATAAAAATCCCGGACTATTGATATAAAAAAACGCGTTTTTCATACAGGGTCTCGATTTCGTAATGCGCTCCTCCATGAGCGATCCACAGACCTACCAAGCGTAAACTGAAATACAGTAACATTTTATCATGTTTTCACAATGGTTTATTATACTATAAGTAAATAAACAAACTGTATAAGAAAGGGAAAGGTGTAAAATATTGCATTCGTTATTTCTCTACAAGTTATATATATCGTACACGTGGGGATCTTCCAAAACTTCTCAGATTTTTACAGTTATTTAATGGGGCCGAGACTACAGAAAAAAACTTGGCCTGTAATGACAACATATTAAGAGAAATGTTGCTTGTTATTATATGCAAATCATTTCTCATCCATCAGTATGACGTATTTTGAATACCTTAGTAATCAGTTAGTGTAAACTGAAAAAAAGAAGAAATGCATTCATCATTGCAAATCTGCCACTCCCCACCCCTCCAAAAAAATAGTTAAAATAACAAATACGCAAAAATTTACTACATAAAATGACTTAAATATGAGTAAGTAAACAATGTATGTATCTTACTTATTAATTCAATAATTATGATTACATCAATTCTCAAACTCCACTATATTACTTTAGATTAATATTAATTAAAACTTTCAGCTCTTTGTCAAAATCATATTTAATGACGGAACGTGACTTTTTATATTCAAATTAGTTCCCAAGTTTCTCAAGTAGCATCTTGAGGAATCCATTATGAAGCAGCATGTCGCTTAAAAGTAGTTGACTGGCAAACATATAAGTTTTGTCTTTCAAACAAACATCAGCAATTTTATTGCTAGCATTATTAGTTTTTCATCATAAGAAATTTTAAGACCTGTGGGATTTATTAAATGGGCACCGAAGGGTAATTATCTGTTATTTATTGATGGCACATCAATATATCAAATTGTAATTATATGTCAATTTGGTCAAAGTAATTAATACTTTAGGACCTATATTCATAAAAATTTATATAAAAATGGAAATATTACGTCTATAATTAACACCAATATGGATATATATATATATATATATATATATATATATATATATATATATGTGTGTGGCTGTGTGTGTGTGTAATATATATATATATATATATATATATATATATATATATATATATATATATATATATATATATATATATATATATATATATATATATATATATATATATATATGTATATATATAGATGTGTGTATATATATACATATATATATATATATATATATATATATATATATATATATATATATATATGTATATATATATATATACATACATACATATATATATATATATATATATATATATATATATATATATATATATATATATATATATGCAGATGGTATTTTCGCTTTGAGACAAATTATGGAAAAGTACAGAGAGAAGCAAAATGTCTTGCATATGGCCTTTATAGACCTAGAGAAGGCATATGACAGAGTACCACGACAGGAAATATGGAGATGTCTCAGGGAGAGAGGAGTGATGGAGAAGTATATCAGAATGATCAGGGAGATGTATAGAAATGTAAAGACCAGCGTCAGATCTACAGTTGGAAGAACAGAAAATTTCCAAGTTGGAGTTGGGCTACATCAGGGATCTGCTCTAAGCCCACTCCTGTTTAACATCGTCTTGGATGTGTTAACAGAGGATGTCAGGGAGGAGCCACCATGTTGTCTGCTCTATGCAGATGATATAGTCTTGGTAGCCGAGAACAGGGAAGAACTGGAGGGGAACTAGAAAGATGGAGATATGCCTTGGAGAGTAGAGGTTTAAGAATAAGCAGGAAGAAGACAGAGTATATGACAACCGAGATGGATGGCGACCAGCAAACAACAATCAAATTAGGCGGAGGAAACATCAAAAGGGTTCATAAATTCAAGTACCTTGGTTCAGTGATCGACAATGGGGGGAACATGGAAGAGGAAATTAACAACCGGATTCAGTGTGGTTGGAACAACTGGAGGAGGGTGTCTGGTATCATATGTGATAGGAAAGTCCCTATAAGATTGAAGGGCAGAGTGCACAAGGCAGTGGTCAGACCAGCAATGACATATGGATTGGAAGCAGCACCCCTAAAGAAAACAGAGGGTAGAAAGTTGAACGTAACCGAGATGAGGATGCTTAGGTGGATGAGTGGAGTAACCAAAAAGGACAGGGTTAGAAATGAACATATTAGGGGTACAGTAAAAGTCACTGAGGCATCAAAGAAAGTGCAAGAGGCAAGGTTAAGATGGTATGGCCACCTGATGAGAAGAGAAGGGCAACACATGGCAAGAGAAGTGATGGACGTGGAGGTGGATGGAACACGAAGGAGAGGAAGACCTAAGACCAGGTGGAGAGATTGCATTAGAGATGATATGAGGGAGAAGGGAGTATGGGAGGAAATGACACAGGACAGAGGGAGATGGAAGAGACTCATTAGAAACGGCGACCCCGAATAGGGATAAAGCTGGGAAGAAGAAGATATGCAGATATATATATATATATATATATATATATATATATATATATATATATATATATATATATATATATATATATATATATGTAGGTATATATATATATATATATATATATATATATATATATATATATATATATATATATGTGTGTGTGTGTGTGTGTGTAATATATATATATATATATATATATATATATATATATATATATATATATATATAGATGTGTGTATATATATACATATATATATATATATATATATATATATATATATATATATATATATACATATATATATGCAGATATATATATATGTAGATATATATATATATATATATATATATATATATATATATATATATATATATATATATATATATATATATATATTTATGTAGATATATATATATATATATATATATATATATATATATATATATATATATATATATATAATTTGTCAATATGTTATAATGTTTTCCTTTTGAATATGATATAATTATTTCAAACATATATGTATACATAAGTGTATACATGAGATATGTATATATATATATATATATATATATATATATATATATATATATATATATATATATATATATATATATATATATATATATATATATATTTCCAGAGACGTAATATATCTTTGAAGTAGCAAAGATTAAAGTGTTGAAGGAAAAAAATTAATAATACCAAAAGGTAAAAAATCAAAATCTTATATTTCTTAGAAGGTTTAATAGTCTTTTTATTACTTCTCATATATAGTGCATTCGTTGCTTCTCTATTTCCTTTCTGCTCTGGGCTGCTGTCCCTGTTAGAGCCTTGACATTGTAATATGCTGATTTTAAAAGTAGGGTTGTAGCTTCCCTACTAGTAATCTTAACTAGAGCAATCAGAGATTTATGACCTCCGCCAAAGGTAAATGGGGTCGTCCATGGCCTAAGATCTATCTGTTGTGGAAATTTCGTCAAAATTCATCAATTTGTTTTGAAGTTATTATTAAAATGGCGAAAAATCCAAATACGGATCCAGAATCCGGATCTGGATCATCTGAAAATTTATTGGGGTCGTCCATGACCTAAAAAAAAATTCGGCAAAATCCGTCAATTTGTTTTGACGTTATTAAAATGGCGAAAATGCAAATGAAGATCATCTGAAAATTTATTGGGGTCGTCCATGACCTAAGATCTATCTGTGGTGAAAATTTCGGCAAAATCCTTCAATTTGTTTTGACGTTATTAAAATGGCGAAAATGCAAATGAAGATCATCTGAAAATTTATTGGGGTCGTCCATGACCTAAGATCTATCTGTGGTGAAAATTTCGGCAAAATCCGTCAATTTGTTTTGACTTTATTAAAATGGCGAAAATGCAAATGAAGATCATCTGAAAATTTATTGGGGTCGTCCATGACCTAAGATCTATCTGTGGTGAAAATTTTGGCAAAATCCTTCAATTTGTTTTGACGTTATTAAAATGGCGAAAATGCAAATGAAGATCATCTGAAAATTTATTGGGGTCGTCCATGACCTAAGATCTATCTGTGGTGAAAATTTTGGCAAAATCCGTCAATTTGTTTTTTACGTTATTAAAATGGCGAAAAAGCAAATGAAGATCATCTGAAAATTTATTGGGGTCGTCCATGACCTAAGATCTATCTGTGGTGAAAATTTTGGCAAAATCCGTCAATTTGTTTTTTACGTTATTAAAATGGCGAAAAAGCAAATGAAGATCATCTGAAAATTTATTGGGGTCGTCCATGACCTAAGATCTATCTGTGGTGAAAATTTTGGCAAAATCCGTCATTTTGTTTTGACTTTATTAAAATGGCGAAAATGCAAATCAAGATCATCTGAAAATTTATTGGGGTCGTCCATGACCTAAGATCTATCTGTGGTGAAAATTTCGGCAAAATCCTTCAATTTTTTTTGACGTTATTAAAATGGCGAAAAAGCAAATGAAGATCATCTGAAAATTTATTGGGGTCGTCCATGACCTAAGATCTATCTGTGGTGAAAATTTTGGCAAAATCCGTCAATTTGTTTTGACTTTATTAAAATGGCGAAAAAGCAAATCAAGATCATCTGAAAATTTATTGGGGTCGTCCATGACCTAAGATCTATCTGTGGTGAAAATTTTGGCAAAATCCGTCAATTTGTTTTGACTTTATTAAAATGGCGAAAATGCAAATGAAGATCATCTGAAAATTTATTGGGGTCGTCCATGACCTAAGATCTATCTGTGGTGAAAATTTTGGCAAAATCCGTCAATTTGTTTTGACTTTATTAAAATGGCGAAAATGCAAATGAAGATCATCTGAAAATTTATTGGGGTCGTCCATGACCTAAGATCTATCTGTGGTGAAAATTTCGGCAAAATCCGTCAATTTGTTTTGACTTTATTAAAATGGCGAAAATGCAAATGAAGATCATCTGAAAATTTATTGGGGTCGTCCATGACCTAAGATCTATCTGTGGTGAAAATTTCGGCAAAATCCTTCAATTTGTTTTGACGTTATTAAAATGGCGAAAATGCAAATGAAGATCATCTGAAAATTTATTGGGGTCGTCCATGACCTAAGATCTATCTGTGGTGAAAATTTCGGCAAAATCCTTCAATTTTTTTTGACGTTATTAAAATGGCGAAAAAGCAAATGAAGATCATCTGAAAATTTATTGGGGTCGTCCATGACCTAAGATCTATCTGTGGTGAAAATTTTGGCAAAATCCGTCAATTTGTTTTGACTTTATTAAAATGGCGAAAATGCAAATCAAGATCATCTGAAAATTTATTGGGGTCGTCCATGACCTAAGATCTATCTGTGATAAAACCTTCGTCAAAATCCATCGAGTAGTTTTGATGGTATCTTTAAAATGGCGAAAAATACAAATTCGGATCTAGATTCTGGATCCGGATCCCAATCATCTCCATGACCTAAGATCTATCTATGGGGAAAATTTCGTCAAAATCTGTCAAGTACTTTTTAAGTAATCCTATCCACAGACAGACAAATAAACAAACCGACTCGACCGCATAAACTCTTTATGTCGGAGTTAATAATGCATATTTGGAGATTACAACAACTGTCCTTTATAAAAATGATGATTAAGTAAACTCTGGAAAGACATAGGAATGAAATCAAATGATATTTGTAATAATGTTTCTAGGATTAGGCGATGACTACAATCACTAGAATCATTATTAATTGTTTTCTAGGATGGAAAATTCTATTTTAAAAAGTTAGTTATGCTAACATGAAAAAAGTTCCCTTGAGAGAAACTTTAATGGGCTCAAATTGTGTTTATTTTTTGGAAAACCTTTGGTTATTTTAGGATTGTAAGACTGATGGAACACAAAGCGAAAGGAATGTAAGACTGACAGAATTTAAGACAATAGGTAAACTTATCAATAGGAAGATCAAGTTGTGCATGTAAAATTTGGTGTTGATCCAAATCAAATTAATTATATCCTGATAGAAACATTATTATTATTATTTTTATTATCATCATCATCATCATTATTATTATTATTATTATTATTATTATTATTATTATTATTATTATTATAAGCAGCCCAGCTGCATCCAAATTTTACAAGTAGAATGCTGCAAGCCCTATGGCTTCAATAGTGTAAACAACCCATTGCAGTAAAGAAATGAAAGTAAAGAATAAACTGTAAAGACAAATAACAACATAAACATCATCGTATACAGAGGAAATAAAGCTTTTGTAAATTAAGGTCAATGATGAAGATTTAAGAAAAAGACGAAGAGGGCATCCTACCTACCCAATATTTGAAGAGACAAAGGGAAGAGAAACCTCGACAGGAAAGAGTGCTTGATCCTACCCTCAAGCAATAGAGCTCCGACCAAAAACAGTTGAAGGCCATGGTATAGAAACTATGGCATTGTCTAAGACAAGAGGACATTAGTTTGATTTGGGAGTTTTCTTCTCACAGAAAAGCTGTTTACTATAAATAGAAAATCTCGTACCCTTACCAACTGAGTAAATAACCACTTAACAGTTGGAGTAGCTACCCACTTCGAGGGGTTGTAAGGTGTAGTCAGGAATAGAATCTGTAAGCAAAATACGTTTTCGGAGAAAGCATTAGCAACGACAATGGCTGTACTTCAAGAAAGATCCATCATCAAATTATCTTATCAGTTCTTAAAGAATCCTACAAGTTTGTAGCTTTCATCTAGTAGTAGCATCTGAACTGGTAGAAACGTATTATTCCAAAAAAGGGGATCTCAAGTAATACAGGATGTATACTTCTAGTATGTGTCAACACGAGGCAAGATCTCATGGAACCAGATCTGTTTGTTGTGTGAAGCCACATTATAACATCCAGTGAAAGGAAATGAAAGACTCCTATGACAGGAATGAGAAAATCCTTTTCCCAGGATATCAGCGAAGGGTAATTCCTTGTTTGCACGTCAGCAAGGAAGAAGTTTGGATATCACCGGAGTGAGAACCTGATATTGTGTAACAGCGAAGATAATTTCCTGGTTCTGGTTTCCAAATATGGATGCCAAGCAAAGAATTCCTGGAATGGATGTCCTCAAAGAGGAAATTAAGTTAGGTTCTGAGGATATGGGTTTTATTTTTATTGTAATTATGTCTGAAAGAATATCTATGATGGTATTACAGTATCATGAGTAAAGGAAGAAGTTCATGTTTTGGTACCCTGATATTAGATAGGATTTTACCTTGATATCAAATCGGAAGCCCTGATCTAGATTTAACAGAAGAAGTATATAATCAATTTGTTCGATATCAATCCGATATAAACTGAGGCCTTAGCAAATTGTAGTACGAGGTTTAATTGGCATAAGTGGGATATTAAGGAATGATAAGTATAGTTACTGTTTTTTAGGTAAAGATTTTGTCTCTTTTAAAGGATGAAAATTCATGTAAAAAATTCTCAAAATTTAATTCCAGCTTAAATAAAAAATTCTCCGTAAAGATTTAGCCGAAACAGTAAGGCTGGGTTGAGATTTGATCAGAGTGAAAGTCCATGTGAAGATGTTAAGAAGATCAAGTTCCAGTTAAACAAGAAATTGAACGAGTTAAAGTTGAAATTTTATAACAGGATAAGTGACGAAGAGAAAGAAGTCGCCAATGATTAAGCGTTAGTCAGTATTTTGTCCAAGTAGATGTCCGGCTTTTAGAAATTAAGCTATATTTTGTAAGTTATGAAAGACTGTTATAAAGAAGGCGTTTAGGGAGTTCGTACCTGATTGTTACAAAGAGATTTGAGATATCAGATTACTTTTTTGAAACTTGAAAATGTCCACATGAAATAAAGTGTTTATTATATTATTCAAATATCTCTAAAACTGAGTTATGTCATAACCTGAGTAGGAAAGACTTGTGTGAGTTTCAGTTCTTATAAAGTTTAAAAAAAAAACAGGTAGTTAAAACAGATTATTATGTTTAGAAAGGCATTTGTAATCAGGTTCTATTGGGTACTTAATATTGTTTTTTTTTAAATCTTTTTCATATAACTGAGATTATCCTTTCCGTTCTAGTTAGCAGAAGAAATATGCTGAGACCAAATTTTATTCTTTTAATTTCATCATTCTTACTTTTGTTTACTTACTTTAGGCTTGGAACTGTCTATCAGATGAAAATGTGACTTGCTGATAGGAATATATTATGTTGCTTATTAGCGAATTTGTCTTTTTGTTATCAAATGGAAGTAATATTTTCAGTGTCGATAAGCATTAATGAACTACAGCTTATCGAATTTATTCGATTGACTGTGTTAAACAATCTGATCATGGGCGTAGAATTGAGGTTATCTAGAAGTACCACCTAAACAAGCCCTTATCTCGTTTATTGTTTGTTTCTTTCCTTTTTATATGTTTTTTTTCTTTTATGTACTTATTCATTAGTTTCTGTTTTTCTCTTAATTTTGCAAAATATTTCGTGTAAGGCGAAAGTATCATTGTATATTTTTCATTTAAATACCATAGAATTTCCAATCCTGTATTTACAACTGTAAGTGTTTAGCAATAACTGCCATTTACAAAGGAGTATATTTCAATATTATTCTTCAATATTACCTCGCAAGCAATTCCAAAAATTTCAAACAAAACTTAAGAGTACACAATAACAAATAACCAAGACGGAAAACAAGTTAAAAACAGACAAGTCACACCATCAAACAAGACGGAAAACTAGTTAAAAACAGACTAGAAACACCATCAAACAAGACGGAAAACAAGTTAAAAACAGAAAAGACACACCGTCAAACACAGACTACAATATAAATAACCACTCCTCTAATTACATGGCTCACGACCTTCCACTCCATCAGTGAAATCAACAAGAAACTATAATCAGACGCCCTAATTTGCATCCTCTTATGATTAACTTGGGAAACACGCTATCAAACTCTGATTTGATGTTTGTGGTTGTCTGTGCGCCAAGGCGTCTTATATCTTCAGAAATACATATCCAGCTAACAGCTTGGTTCAGAAGCCGCAGGGGAGCCGGTGTTAAATGTTTTCTTTTTTATTGTTGCAGATTGTCTTGGAGTATTTTATTTACACCTAAGACGCTTTTGCATATATATATATATATACGTATATATACATAGATATATATATATATATATATATATATATATATATATATATATATATATATATATATATGTATGTATGTATATATATATATACATATATATATATATATATATATATATATATATATATATATATATATACATACATTTATATATGCATGTATATATATATATATATATATATATATATATATATATATATATATATATATATATATATATATGTATATATATTTGGGCTCAGGCCATGTCGTCCTGATGGAAGTTCCTAATAGGTAGCTTCCTAGGGTATATTTGACTACAGTGATATTCCCAGAGAATTTTACCTTAAGGTATCCAGAACTCTAACTCCTGGAGCGAATATCCCTAAATAATCTCACAGGGATATCGCATGATATCAGAGGATGTATTCTTGACACGTCACATAGCTATCTTCACCCCAAACAGTATTAACGCTTCGAGGGGTTACAGTGACTAGAATCTGAAACGAGAATGGAAAGAGAGCCGCTCATAAGGCATCTCTCCTATTCCGTTTCCAGTGTGTATCTGATGAAGGCGGTAGCGCCCTCTTTATTCCTTTTCATGTAGCTCTACTACTCGGTGTTTTCCCTTGTGTTCTCTCGTTATTTTGGATTTAATTCAACATTTTGATGACTTCTCCGGCCTCTTCTGCCTCTGGATAGTTGAGTATTATATTTACTGTGTATAAATGTAAGCTCTTGTCGTTTTGAATGAAATAAAAAATGATTTTTAACGTAAACAAGAGCTGTTGCCTACCGGAGGCATCATGGATACTATCGCTCGATATGTATGGGTCATTTAGTTAGCTAGAGCAACGTTCCCAGTTTGTTACACTTTAATAATCTAGCTATTTAGCTCCTCTAGGAATGCTTATATGATGCCGTTAGTTTTTAGTTCGGCGATTTAGGTAACCGATCTTGCCATTCGCGAGGCTTAGTAGCCTAGGCGTCTGTCCCTAGTACTTTCATGCATAATATTGGTTTTTCTGAGTGTTATATTATTGAAGCTATAGGCAAATATTTTATACATGTAAGATATTGCTGAACGTTCTTTCCAAGATTGTATACCAGAGAGTTTCGGTGAATTAGGTAATCGATTCACACCGCACCTAGGCTAGTAACCTAGGTACAGTAGTATACTTTCGCACATCCCCGATTGTTCTTTTCTCCTCCGGAGGCTAAGTTCAATCCCTCTCTCCCTCTGAGTAAGCCTTAGGCTTAATCCTAGCGGTTCTATCTGCATAATAATTCAGGTATAACTATACTAAGATATGTCTGTCATTACCTGATAACCAGAGTGACTGGTTTTTTGGGTTAGGGCAGAACATCAGAGTTTCTAGTCTGTGGTCTGCTTCTTCCTAGCATAGAGAATGAGTTTCCTTTGCTAGGTTAGGGGCGGATACAGGAAGCTTTGCTTCCCTAGTCCACGTCTGAAGGATTCTGTACGAGATGATTCCTTCCCCTAGTGGTCTAGCAGACTGTCCTGTGTTGTTTTTCTCGGGCTAGAGAATGAGTTTTCTCCATAGCCCAGAGAAATAATCTCACCTAACTTTATTCTGGTTGGGAGGAGGATAGCAAGTATTGCCAGTCTTCCTCCCTAATAGACAACTCTAGGTTAGGATGAGCTTCCCTAACTGCTGAGTGTGTCTCTTGCTAGAACAAAGTTTATAGGACCCTTATCCCTTTCCCCCCTCTCTTTCTTTTATTATCTTTTGGCTGCAGTCCTACTTCTGTACCTAGTGTAGGTTAGGAAGGAGGACCGGCTCAGCTCTCTGCCGGCTGGCAATTACGTGTCACCCGGCAGAGACCCCTTGTTCTTTGCAGAGTGAACCCCAGACCTCCCTTGGTCTCTCTTCCATGTCCGCCGGTAGAGTCCAGCAGGCTATGGATTCTTTGGAAGCCTGAATGCTTCATTCTTCCCTTCCATAAGTTCACTTCCAATGCCGCCTTATAACCTTACATCCATTCTGTTTCTCTGACTAATGTGTTGTACCCCTAGCCTGGCTGCCTGCTTAACATCCGACAGCCGGGCAGGTGGAGGTTCTCTGGTTCTAAGCTACTGCCGGCAGGCATGGGTATTGCTACCTTTGACTGCCGGCAGTGGAAACACATCCCGAAATCTGCTTGCCACTACGATTAGCGACCGGCAGCCGGGTATTAGTGTTTTCAGCTGTCGACCGGCAATGATTGCCGTCTGGCACACACTTGCGAACCAGTGGCCTGCCGCGTATTAGTTAAAGGTAGTATATCTTTGAACTATACAGGAGTAGATGCCGGCCGGCACGTGCCGGCGCGTACCGGCGCGTACCGGCGCGTACCAGCGCGTGCTGGACGGCACAACAGCATGCGATGTACAGTAGTTACTATATTTGTAGTGTAGTACACACTGCATTAGTAAAACTACTGTACAGAGTTTGTGATAACACTAAAGTTCTTCCAACATACTTAATGTTATCTTGTACAGCCTTATGTTGAGACCGTACAATATATAGAAAGTGAGTTCTTTCTGTATTCATTCCATCCCATATATTAAAACTTTATTTCAAGGTGTGAACTGCACCTTAAATTTCCGTTTAGGAAATTACATACGGTATTCTAGAATAGAATTAACCTTAGTTTTAATATCTTGGGAGGTTACAGCAATTGACTGGACAGGAAATACAAGTAAGTGTCTTTCCTTCTTTCTTTTATAGCTTTCTATATAAGCTACATGTTTTAATATAAGTGAAAAGCCTTTACTTGATATCATGGATTTTTCTTCTCTTTACAGGAGGACCATCCGAAGTGCGGGAGTGTGTTCTGTAATGTCCGCAGCAAGAACTTCTGTGGACATCAGCTTTGCAGGAAGTACGCAGCATGCGCAGCCTCCAGAGGTGAGCTCCGGTATTGGGACCCTCATGTTTGTACAGTATGTTCTAACCTGATTACCAAGGCTTTTGACGACCCTAAGTCGACGGAGTCAAGGGATGCTGCCAGGGAAAAGTTACGAACCTGGGTGAGGGGTTTTTAGAAAAACACCTCAGGCCCCTACCTTCCAAATGAGAAGATGAGGGCCTACCTTTTCCCTAAAGCATCGGCTGATGCAATCATCCCTCAGCCTCAGGTGGAGATACCAACTGCCCAGAATCCTGTAGATTCTGAAGTCTCGGCCGCCCTTCAAGACATCCAAGTGGATGATAAGATGTCGGAGGTGTCGGACTCTACTGAGAAGGACCTTCTAGGAGAAGGTCAGGAGGAGGAGCTGTCAAAGGCTCCTCAAGTAGAAGAGGAAGAAATCGACGAGGTGTCGGTTACATCGGTTCCGGACCCAGAACCTGTTCCCTCTACATCGTCTTCTATCCCAGATGAACTGGGAAGGACACTTTCTTCCATTGTTGAGATGATCCAACAAATTCAAAGGAAGAATGATGAGAAGGAAGCTGCAATGAAACTGGAGATACTCAGACTTGCAGCATCACGTGGGCCCCAGAAGCGGCTCAACATGAAGGATCTTCCTTTGTGCTCGGATACCAATCCTCGGAGGTATGCCGAACACATGCCAATGACAACCGGGAAGATTGTGATTTCAGAAAAGTTGGGAGCAATTCCCCTGGAAGAGGTGGAATTTTGGGATAACAAAGATTCTTATCTGGACTGCTATGTCCGTCTTAGGAAGGAGGCAGCCTCAAAGGAGGAGACTGAGCCGAAGGAGGTCATAGTTTTTGACCATAGTAAAGCTCAGGCGTTACTAGCGAGCTCGATGAAAGAGAGGGGCTTCACTAACTCAAAGGTGCCAGCCTTGAGTAAGAAGCTTCCCTCCTTTGTGGCCTCTCCTACCAGAGCCTTTCCCTTCAGGGAAAAAGGATATAAGGCAGCCTTAAAGGCAGTGGAGGGAGGGAAACCATGACCCTCCTTGGAGGAGTGCAAGCCGTTATCTCTGACCTTGCCCTTGGACCAAGAAGACTGGAAGGACGTACACCTTACCTTCTCAGTCGGGAAGCTGGAAGCTGATATCACTGAACGTCAGTTTGGTGAGGAACTTCCAAAACTGTCGGAGGTTCTCTTGCGTAGAGAGCAAGAGACAAAGGAAATACTTGCGTCATTGATGTCGTTGCAAACGAGATTAGAGACGATGGCAAGTGACCCCAAGAACCAGGATATGTTCATGGTAGTGGCCAAAACCCATCTGGCCACAGTTATGAAAGATCTCTATAGCTTTATTAAAGTTAGGAGAGCCTGCAGAGAGTTCGTGTTCCCCTCGGCTGCGTTGTGGCACGAACCAAGGAAACTGATCTCCTCTCGTATCTGGGGTAAAGACCTGTTTCCCAATGAAGTGGTTAAAGAGGTAGTAGACAAGGCCACCACAGAGAATAGGAACCTTCTCAAAAAGTGGGGCTTAGATGGCAAGAGAAAGTCTTTTCCGGATGAGGGGCCCCAACCCAAGAAGAAGACAAAAAGGGCTAGGCCATCCTCTCGGCCGGCTAAACCCTACCGACAGCAACAACAACAATAACTTCCTGTGACCGCGGTGCCTCATATAGTGGCACAACCTCCAACTACGTACCAGCTGGTACCTCAACAAGTGGCGACACAGTCGCCAGTTTTTAACCCAGCCTTCGAAAGGCAGACTTCTGTCTTTCGTTCGAAGGTTAGAGGAACAGCCAGAGGTTCTTCTAGACGCCCTTCAAGAGGAAGGGGATCCAGGGGAGGATGCGGTCAAGGAGGCAAGGCCTCAGGTCCACAACAGCAGAAGTGAGATACTTCCAGTAGGAGGAAGACTACAGCTAATTAGGGATCGCTGGACCTTCGATCCCTGGGCTCACAGCCTAATAAAGAATGGACTAGGTTGGAGCTGGAGCAGTCCTCCACCTCAATTTCCTCAATTCTACCAACACTCAACCCCCGTTCTGGAAGAATATGTCCGAGAGCTCTTAGACAAAAGAGTAATCTGGAAAGTTAAGTCCATAAAATTCCAAGGAAGGCTGTTTTGTGTTCCAAAGAAGGATTCAGAAAAGCTCAGTCATTCTAGACTTGTTGCCACTCAACAAGTTCATAGTGAACTACAAGTTCAGAATGCTCACACTTCAACACATAAGGACCCTACTGCCCAAAAGGGCATATACTGTCTCTATAGACTTGTCTGACGCTTATTGGCACGTTCCAATTAATCGTCACCTCTCCTCCTACCTAGGCTTCAAGTTACATAAAAAACTTTACGCCTTCAGAGCCATGCCTTTCAGGCTAAACATAGTCCCAAGGATTTTCACGAAGCTCGCGAACACAGCCGTCCATCAATTACGCCTAAAGGGGGTCCAAGTAGTAGCCTACTTGGACGACTGGCTGGTGTGGGCAGCATCCAGGACAGAATACATGCAAGCTTCTAAGATAGTGATCCAGTTCCTGGAACATCTGGGATTTAAGATCAACATCAAAAAGTCTCGACTTTCTCCAGGTCAAAAATTTCAGTGGTTGGGAATCCACTGGAATTTGGAGTCACATCGACTTTCCATTCCTGGTAAGAAGAGGAAAGAAATAGCAGGATCTGTCAAGAGACTATTGAAATCCAGACGGATATCAAGACACGAACAGGAGAGAGTGCTGGGCCCTCTACAGTTTGCTTTGATAACAGATCCAGTGCTAAGAGCACAGCTAAAGGATGCAACAGGAGTCTGGAGAAAATACGCATCAAACGCGCGAAGAGATCTAATAAGACCACTACCGACTCGACTGCGAATGCTTCTCAAGCCGTGGTCCAATGCCAAGCAATTGAAGAAATCAATACTTCTTCAACCTCCTCCCCCATCAGTAACTATCCACACAGACGCTTCAAAGGAAGGCTGGGGAGGTCACTCTCATCAGATGAGAATCTAAGGAGCTTGGTCCAATCTTTTCAAGTCATTTCACATCAACTTTCTAGAACCCATGGTAGTACTTCTGACACTAAAGAAAGTATCTCCTTGCCACTTGACCCACATAAGACTGGTTCTAGACAACGAGGTGATAGTGAGATGCCTGAATCGACAAGGGTCGAGGTCACCTCAAATCAACCAAGTGATGATGGCCATATTCCGTTTGGCGGAAAGGAAGAAATGGCACCTGTCAGCAGTTCACATTCAAGGGTTCCGCAATGTGACAGCCAATGCTCTATCCAGATTTACACCTATAGAGTCAGAATGGTCCCTTGATACAGGATCGTTCTCCTTCATCTCGAGTCAAGTCCCGGAGCTGCAGATAGACCTCTTTGCGACGAAAGACAACAAGATAATAGATCGTTACATGTCCCCATACGAGGATCCGCTAGCTGAGGCAGTGGACGCTATGTCCCTAGACTGGAACAGATGGTCCAGTATTTATCTGTTCCCTCCGCACAACCTCCTTTTGAAGGTCCTCGATAAGCTGAGATCCTTCAAAGGGAAAGCAGCAATAGTGGCCCACAAGTGGCCAAATAGCGTGTGGTTCCCTCTGGCATTGGAACTACGACTAAAATTCGTACCGCTACCGGATCCATCCCTGTCTCAGCGAGTACAGAAGTCGACTGCCTTCGCTTCATCACAGAAAACACGGAACCTACATCTCATGATTTTCTCTCCTCAGCGATGAGAAAAAGATTCGGTGTTAAAAGTCAGTTTAGACTTTTCGAGGAAACCAAAAGACATTATGAGGCTTCAGGGAAGAAACAGATATCCTTTGTCAAGGCGAAGAAACCAAAAGAAATCTTGACAGATTCCTATTTATCATTCTTCATTGACCTTTATGAGCGAGGTTTAGCAGCCAACACAATTCTACTATTCAAGCCTGCCTTGACAAGACAGATACCATATGCCTTACAGGTCGACCTTTCCAACGACGTTCTTAATGAACTACAAAGGCCCATGCTAGGCTTAGCCCTTCAGCGCCTCCAAAGACCCTTTGCATGGTCAGTAGATAAGATTCTTCATTATGTATAAATAATGAACAATGAGGAATGCGCTTAGAAGGTCTTGAATTTAAAGTCATATTTCTGCTTGTACTCGCTTTGGGGGCCAGAGCTAGTGAAATAGTGGCTCTCTCTAGAGAGGAAGGCCACGTCCAGTTCTTGGAGGGAGGACTGAATTTATTTCGAGACCCAACGTTTCTTACCAAGAACAAGCTACCCACCAACAGGTGGGGTCCCTAGAGAATCTGCCCTCTGAAGGAAGATGCACCTCTATGTCCAGTGGAGTGCCTAAAGGTCTATCTTTATAGAACTTCAGACTTTATGGGAGGACAGCTGTTCAGAAGAGAAACCCTGGGTTCAAAGTTATCTATAACTAAGGGCGAAAATCACCCGTGTTATTCGCAGAACGGATCCAGACAGTACACCAGTTAGTCATGATCCGAGGAAAGTTACCTCTTCCATAAAATTTCTTTAATTATATGGACTTTGAACATCCTTGTTCGTACACCGGCTGGTAGTCATCCAAGATGTTCTTTATGCACTATGTGAAGCAAGTGGAGCAACTTAAGAGGTCTGTGGTAGCAGCAGGTAGAATTCTTTAACCTTCTGTTTTAAATCTGCGAGGAACTGTGTAATTAATTTGGGACGATTAATTAAGAGGGTGCGTGTGTAGTCACTGTATATTACTACACACTGAGCGATGGGCCACAAAAGTGTCCTTACGAACTGTTCCATTGACGTTAGTGAACTATAGCATAATACGGACATTTGGGCCAAGCGTTTCTTACGCTAGTGTATCATTATTATTAATAATTCAATTGAAGTGGCAAATCTGTTTCCTGGTAGATGAAACAATATTTTCTGTTGACTGTTTTCTTTATGCTTTAACGCATATCATCCACTTTTTATAAATTTTATAAATGTTGATCTGATATGTACGTTTATTAAATTTTAATAAACTAGTTCATCGTGAACCCTGCGTTTTATTCGCCCACACTCATTTTATTAGAAATGTACTGAGCATTAAGATTAAAATATGGATATTTTTATCATGGTATGTCTTTTAAGATTGTTCCCTGATTCAAGCAAAAGTCCACTCACTTTAACCCTTCCTTAGGAAGGGTTGACGTGGTTCCCTAACGGGATAGTGGCAGAGATGCAAAATTTGTTCCTAAGCTGATACAACTGTTATCCAATAGTTAATAAGAGTAGTCACATTGGGAGAAGATGTCACAAATTCATACTGACATTGGTGACTCTTATATATACTTTGCTTTATAATGTATAGGGCGAGATCACTATACAGGCTTGTCATTTTGTCATCCATAGTTATCATGGACTCCGCGAGACTTTTTCCAGAGTCTAGTACGACTCTTCCCTGTAGGGGGCAGGAAGCACTAACATAGTTCATGCTTAGATGAAATGATGTATGACGGTAACATCATAGGTCTCTAGGTCTAGACGGACCAGGAAAATACTTTCTTGAGAGTACGGCACCAATTGAGAATCCACAGTTACAGTAATGCTCTGGTAAACTTCCATCAGGACAACATGGCCTGAGCCCAAAAAACGGATTTTGAGCGAAGCGAAAAATCTATTTTTGGGTGAGGTAGCCATGTCGTCCTGATGGATCCGCCCT
>NC_090729.1:127159039-127164039 GCF_036898095.1 Palaemon carinicauda
CAGTATATAACTTACCCGGAAAAAGTAAAGTCTCTCTCTCTCTCTCTCTCTCTCTCTCTCTCTCTCTCTTACAGTTATTTTGTTTTTTTTGTCTCCATAATATATGTAACTTTTACCCGGAAAAGTTTAACTCTCTCTCTCTCTCTCTCTCTCTCTCTCTCTCTCTCTCTCTATTTTTTTTATATTAATATCTGTCTCATCATAACATACAGTATATAACTTACCCGGGAAAAGTCTCTCTCTCTCTCTCTCTCTCCTCTCTCTCTCTCTCTCTCTCTCAATTTATATTTCACTTTCACCAGTAGCTCAAAAATATATAAAAGTTTTCCTCTTTTCATTATACAAAATTTCTAGTCAATATTCATGCCTCTGTCTGCTGCTGAATAGTTAGATATATGTACAATATATATATATATATATATATATACAGTATATATATATGTGTGTGTGTATATATATATATATATATATATATATTTGCTCGTTTTATATAACTTCCCTACACTGTCTAATTGCTATTTTTAATCTCTCTCTCTCTCTCTCTCTCTCTCTCTCTCTCTCTCTACTTATTACGAATATATCGTTCTCTCTCCTTTTCTCTAAATTATAACTTTAGTTTCTTTTCCTATAGGCAAATATAATTTACTCTGTTGATTACTATTTCTATATTTTCTTATACTCTTCTGTTCTCTGTTCATCGTTGTCATGCTACTGGTTTTTTTTTCCTTTTTTACAATTTTCCTTGTTTTGCCAATAAGGAATTTTGTTCCCAAATTTGGTGTATTTGCAATGTTGTACCTATATGTCAATTTTAATTTTGTATGTTTCGTAAATTAATTATCTTTTTATAGCTACAATTTCTTTCCTTCGTATCATTTACAGACATTATTTATTTCCAGCCATTTTATGTATGATGTCTGATTGCCAACGTCCCTATTTTATCTATGATCTCTGATTGCCAACGTTCCTATTTCATTTATGATCTCTGATTGCCAACGTTCTTATTTCATTTATGATCTCTGATTGCCAACGTCCCTATTTTTTTTATGATCTCTGATTGCCAACGTCCCTATTTTATCTATGATCTCTGCCGCGGTCCCTATTTTATTTACGTTCTCTGATTGCCAACGTCCCTATTTTATCTGTGATCTCTGATTGCCAACGTCCCTATTTTGGCAAGCGTAATCTTTACCTGATAATATTGTTCTTACCTGTTAAACATCTCCAACATCTACTGTCATTCAAACTATCATAGGAATTTCCTCACATGATGGGAGTAGCAATTTTAACGCAGATGCCAAAACAGTGCCAGTATGCCAACACAGGTGTTAGCGCACAGGTGTTAGAGCACAGGTGTTCTGTTTATTCTCTACTGGTGTGAGATCATCTGTAACAAGTGGTAGGTATACAAGTGCTATATGTTACAGGTGGACAGTCTGATTTACACAAATAAAAACATTTCAAAAATTATGTTTTTTAAAAGGTGCCAGTAATAGTTCTTTTCATAAAAATGTGTTCAACTGATGCAAGTGGTGTAATTGATCTCTCTCTCTCTCTCTCTCTCTCTCTCTCTCTCTCTCTCTGATTTATAAAAATGCAATAAGTGACACCTCAAACAGAGAAATACCGTTTAAAAAAATGGAAAGAAATGTGTACACATTGTCATATTTCATAAAGCAATTTCCATACACACGCACACACACATATATATATGTATGTGTATATATATATATATATATATATATTTAGAGAGAGAGAGAGAGAGAGAGAGAGAGCGAAGAGAGAGAGAGAGAGAGAGAGAGAGAGAGAGAATGTGTGTAGGGTATGTGTTCAGTGAATAACAATACAGAAGAATCGGAGAGATTCATTTTGTTAAATATATGAAAATGTAACAAATAATCTTAGACTCTCAGTGAAGCTGAAGCAAAATGAGTAAAAACTTCGAAAGATAGGAATGTCTAAAGTAGAAAAGGTTGGAATATAACTAGGAATCTTTGAGCCAGAGTTCTTGTTTTTTTTTCCGTTGGTTAGTAAGATCATTCTGCTGTTGTTTTGGATTTCTGTCAAAACGGGCTCATGTATCATCATCATTTCCTTCTACACATATTGACGCCAATAGCCCTGGTTATATTTCGCCAGTCGTCTCTATCTTGAGCTTCCATATTATTATTATTATTATTATTATTATCATTATTATTATTATTATTATTATTATTACTTGCTAAGCTACAACCCTAGTTGAAAAAGCAGGATGCTATAAGCCCAGGGGCTCCAAACGGGAAAATAGCCCGGCGAGGAAAGAAAGAAGGAAAAATTATATATTTTAAGAACAGTAACAGCATTAAAATAAATGTTTCCTATGTAGATTATGAAAACTTCAAAAAAACAAGAGGAAGATAAATTAGATAGAATAGTGTGCCCAAGTGAACCCTCAAGCAAGAGAACTCTAACTCAAGACAGTGGAAAACCATGGTACAGAGGCTATGGCACTACCCAAGACCAGAGAACAATGGTTTGATTTTGGAGTGTCCTTCTCCTAGAAGAGCTTCTTACCATAGCTAAAGAGTCACTTTTATCCTTACCAAGAGGAAAATAGCCACTGAACAATTACAGTGCAGTAGTTAACTCCATCTCCATTCGTCATCTCCTACTTCAATCTTCATAGTTGTCAGCCATGTAGGCCTGGGTCTTCCAACTCTTCTAGTGCCTTGTGGAGCCCGGTTAAATGTTTTGTGAACTAATCTCTCTTAGGGAATGCGAAGAGCATGCCCAAACCATCTTCATCTACCCCTCACCATCATGTCATTAACATATGGCACTTGAGTAATCTCTCATATAGTTTCATATCTAATCCTGTCCTACCATTTAGCTCTCAATATTCTTCTGAGAGCTTTGTTCTCAAATCTACAAAATCTCTTTGATATTGTTTCATTGTCATACCATGACCCATGTTCACACTGTAATAAAGATCTCACTAAAGTGATATATAGCGTGATTTAAAATGGAATTTCAGGTGATTTGATTGCTAAATTTTACTTAACCTAGCCATTGTCTATTTTCCCTTTTTCAATCTTTCATTGAACTCCAATTCAAAAGACCCTGTAATAGAGCTCATGGTTCCTAAATATCTAAATTTTTCTACCTCATTAATCCTTTCTCCTTCCAATGATATTTCATCTCCCATTGCATATTCCGTTCTCTGCATCTGTCTTTCTTCCATTCACCTTGAGCCCAATCTCCTGTGATATTTTGCACTCTGGTAAGAAAACATATCCTGTGGTGTTCTGCTAATGAGGACAGCGTCATTGAAAAGGTGAGTTGTTTGAAAACTTGGAATTTATGGAAGCAGCTTCTCTTGAAGAACACTCCGAAATCAAACCATTGTTCTCTAGTCTTGGGTAGTGCCATAGCCTCTGTACCATAGTTTTCCACTATCTTGGTTTACAGTTCTCTTTCTTGAGGATACACTCAGGCACACTATTCTATCTAATTTCTTATTTCCTTTCGTCGTTGGTCTATTTTCAATGTTGGACCCCTTAGGCTTTTAGAATCCTGCTATTCCAACTGGGGCTGTAGCTTAGCTAATAATAATAATAATAATAATAATAATAATAATAATAATAATAATAATAATGACGACGATCAGGATAATGATAATGTTAATGATAACAACAACAACAACAACAATAATAATAATAATAATGGTCAGCGTAAGGGAAAAGACGAAGCAGACTATATTTGATTTGGCCAATAGGAAAGAACGAAGGATAATGGGTTGGGGAAAAGATTCCATAATACAGCAGAGAAGTTAGGAGGAAAGATGAGAGGAAGGACTGGAAGTATTAGAAAAAGAAAGTCTTTAACACCCAGGAACTTTATAAGATGCTGAATGTGTTGGGAGCTCGTCTCTCTGCTTACTAACTTCTTGCATAGGGCTATGAGGCCATTAAAGGTTTAAAGGCCGCTCATGAATGGCAGAGGCAAGGGACAGTGACAGTGCCCAGTCAAGCAGGAAAATGCTATAGAAATTGACCATATACACATATGATCAGCGCCCAAGCCCCCTCTCCACCCTAGCTTGGACCAAGGAGGGCCAGGCAATGGCTGCTGATGACTCAGCAGATAGAACTATAGCTCCCCCAATCCCCCATCCTTAGCTCCTAAGGATGGTGAGGTTGCAGCGACCAAAGGAACTTACGAGGTTGAACGGGACTCTTAACCCCAGTCTGGCGTTCACCTGTCAGGGACGTTACCACATTGGCCAACACACCCTTTAATGAAAGTTTTCTTCGTAATGGGTTCCTCCTCCATGGACTTGAGTATTGACAGCTTTGTTGTTTGCTCTCTGGAGCCACCCCTGTTGATGGAAATGACAAAATGTTGATATTCTTAAAATATTAATGCGAAATCTTACGTCATTTGATTGATTATCAAGTATTTCAGTGGCTATCTAAGTCAAGAGAGGCATGGTGGGATTTAACATGCATCCTTAAAGGGCCCCAGCTCGATAGGGAATCGAACCCACGGGCTTTTCACTGGTAGGGTGAATGCAGTTTGGTGGTACCACTACGCCACAAACACGCGTACGAGCACACACATAGATTACCTACACACACACACACACACACACACACACACACACACACATATATATATATATATATATATATATATATATATATATATATATATATATATATATATATATTATATATATATATGTATATATACACACATATATATACGCACATATATATATATATATATATATATATATATATATATATATATATATATATATATATATATATATATATTTCTCTCAGAAAGGGGATACTTTACCGTGGTGAAAGGGTTTTGTGTATCGCCTTGATCAGCAAAGCTGTACTAGTCAGGGCCACCCATACTAGGTTGGTTTACTTTGAGCCATCAGATTAAAGTCTCTCGCCATCATCAATCCGCAGTGGTCAGCCTGGTGATGAAAACTGGCCAAACCCCAG
>NC_090729.1:127168311-127180811 GCF_036898095.1 Palaemon carinicauda
CGTTATTATTATTATTATTATTATTATTATTATTATTATTATTATTGTTATTACCTCCGCCAACGAAGTTGGAAAGATGTTATATTTACGCCCCTATTTGTGTTTGTTTGTGAACAGTTTCCTGGCCACAATTTTAATCTTAATGAAACTTGCAAGGATTAACTGTTATGTAAAAAGCTGGGAATGATTAGATTTTGGAAGGTCAAGGTCAAAGGTAAAGGTCACGGTTAAGCAAAATGTCCAATTCACGTAATCAGCCATAAGTTTGGACATCGTTGTCACAGAGACTTCAAACTTGGTTCATATTTGAGTGTATAGAAATCCCATTAATACATATCAAGGTCAAAGGTCAAAGTCAAGGTCGAGAAATAGCCTGTCGCAGCAGAGGTCTGCACTCTACTGAGTGCCCCTCAAGTTATTATTATTAGCTAAGCTACAAGCCTAATTGGAAAAGCAGGATGCTATAAGCCAAAGTCTTCCAACAGGGAAAAAACAGTTCAGTGAGGAAAGGAAGTAGAGAAACTACAAGAGAAGTAATGAACAATTAATATAAGATATTTTAAGAACAGTAACAGTGACGGTAGATATACAACCACATCATCTCATTTCCTATGTATACTGGACTAATAGTTTCACCCATTTATTTTTCACTTGAATCTGAAAATCCACAATTAACTTTCGTAAAATAGACTTATTGAAAAAATGTGTTCAAGTCTACATTACGTTTAAAGGGAAACCTTTATAATCGTTGAAAACTTAACCGCTAATTTTCTCATTCGCTCGCTCGAACGTCGAGATGGTAGCTTTTCCATTAATAATTTCCTCTTCCATTAATAATTTCTTTGATTCCTTTTCCCATTAATAATTTCTTTGATGAGTAATGATTCATTACCAACGCATTCACTCCCAAGGGCCTCCTCCTGCGATAGTGGGATGGAAATGAAAAACTTCGTCACTAAAAACTGTTATTTTTAATTTCACATTGGAGTACAAAATATGTACACTGCCACCGGCACTAGGATACGTAAGGCCTTTTCTTATGACCTACTCTGAAATGCAACCACTGGATATAACGACAGTGGGGACAAAAAGTACCAATAATATAGCTATTGTGTTACACGTATGTATACATATACATACATACATGCATATATATATATACACACATTTTTTAATGCATAATTATACGTTAAGTTTTATATATTATATTTATTAATATATGTGCATGCATATATACAGTATACTGCATACATCATACATATATATATTCATATATATATATATATATATATGCTAAGTGTATATATACATATATATAGATATATTTATATATATATATATATATATATGTGTGTATATATACGTATATTAAAACATTCATATACATATATGTATATATATTCATATACATATATGTATATATATTCATATATATATATATATATATATATGTATATATATACATATATATATATATATATATATATGTTGTATATATACGGGGTATTCAAACGCAGCCTATATGTATATGCATACATATCAGATTTTCTCACATCCTGTTTACAGTATAATATGATTAATCATAACATTTCCATTATGATAAGCGTTTCATTCAACTCGTAACATGAAAAAGTTATACATTATATAATAAAACTGTATGAATACTCTCCCTTCTTTAATAATCAAGAAAAGAAAAAAAAAAAAGAATATTGTTTTTAATGGCAAATCGTCTTATTTTTTAAACAAATTTCCTTTTTATTTCAATGGATTTTATACTTCTCGTTTTATTGGCAAATTTCACTGCATGCAAATACAAAATCGAATTATAAGGATATGTTTACTTTCAGATCCAGCTATACACAGGAATAAATCAAAGGTATACTGTTGTATGCTAGGTGTCATTTTTAATATGCGCATACATGGCCAAGTATATGCATATAAATATATATATATATATATATATGTGTGTGTGTGTGTGCGTGTGTGTGTAAATATATATATATATATATGTGTGTGTGTGTGTGTATATATATATATATATATATGTGTGTGTGTGTGTGTGTGTGTGTATAAATTTATTACCTGCTAAGTAGTCATGTCAAGACGACCATGATATAGCCAGTATGGTTTAGTAATTCATATTTATTTTCCTAATGTGATATGTATCGATTTTTGGACTTATGAATAATAATTCATCATCATCTTAAAACTCGAATTAGATTATTTGATAACTATATGATATTGTCTTTAATAATAGTTGAAAAGAAAGAAAATAAATTCATTCAACATATATATTTAATTAGACTCAATCATCTTTATTTTCTTATGTAATTTATTTATGGGTTCGAGTCTTTTAACCTTCGAACAATTTCGACTTGAGATATATAATTTTTAGAAAGTGGAAATGTTTTCTTTTTAACGATTTAGATGAGCAACACTTGTTTTCCAACCTTGTAATAATTATTAGACCGAGTTGAAAAGTATGACTGAAAATTAATTTTAGTTTCTTTGTTTTTGTTTATCCTTTTGAAATAGGAAATGTTATCCTTGCATTACTCATTGTTAACATTTATGCCATTTATTAATAAATTTGATCGTATGACTGTATTAGGTAAGAAAAATATTTCACAAACTCTCTTTATCAGCACAAGAAGGTCATATTCGTGTATGAAGGATTATGAATTGCACATCTTTGTGATAATAATAAGCAAAACATTCAAGTAAGTAGTGTTTTTCTTTCTCAGAACAGTAATTAATTGCAAATTAAGAACATTAAAAAAAAAAAGTGTATTAAGATATTGCTCTTGATATTCATCCTTACATTTGACTTGCCAAAGGTCAGTCCATGTCAGCAATGATATTTTGACAAAGGCCAATCTGTCTCAACAATGATACTTTGCCAAAGGTCAGTCAGTGACAGCAATAATACTTTGCCAAAGGTCAGTCCGTGTCAGCAATGATATTTTGACAAAGGTCAATCTGTCTCAACAATGATACTTTGCCAAAGGTCAGTCATTGCCAGCAATAATAGTTTGCCAAAGGTCAGTCTTTCTCATCAGTGATACTTTGCCAAAGGTCAGTCCGTGCCATTGCCAGCAATGATACTTTGCCAAAGGTCAGTCCGAGTCAGCAATGATACTTTGCCAAAGGTCAGTCCGTGTCATTGCTAGCAATGATACTTTGCCAAAGGTCAGTCCATGTCAGCAATAATACTTTGCCAAGAATCAGTTCATGCCATTGCCAGCAATGATACTTTGTCAAAGGTCAGTCCGTGTTAGCAATAATACTTTGCCAAAGGTCAGTCTGTGTCATTGCCAGCAATGATACTTAGCCAAAGGTCAGTTGATGCCATTACCAGCAATGATACTTTTCCAAAGGTCAATCCGTGTCATTGCCAGCAATAATACTTTTCCAAAAGCCAGGTCATGCCATTGCCAGCAATGATACTTTGCCAAAGGTCAGTCCTTGTCAGCAATGATACTTTGCAAAAGGCCAGTCCGTGTCATTGCCAGCAATGATACTTTGTTATAGGTCAGTCTGTGTCATTGCCAGCAATGATACTTTGCCAAAGATCAGTCTGTGTCATTGCCAGCAATGATACTTTGCCAAAGGTCAGTCCGTGTCAGCAATGATACTTTGCTAAAGGTCAGTCCCTGTCAGCAATAATACTTTGCCAAGGGTCAGTCCGTGTTATTGCCAGCAATGATACTTTGCCAAAGATCAGTCCGTGTCAGCAATGATACTTTGCCAAAGGTCAATCCGTGTCATTGCCAGCAATGATACTTTGCCAAAGGTCAGTCCGTGTTATTGCCAGTAATGATACTTTGCCAAAAGTCAGTCCGTGTCAGCAATGATACTTTGCCTAAGGTCAGTCCGTATCATTGCCAGCAATGATACTTTGTCATAGGTCAGTCTGTGTCATTGCCAGCAATGATACTTTGCCAAAGGTCAGTCTGTGTCATTGCCAGCAATGATACTTTGCCAAAGGTCAGTCTGTGTCATTGCCAGCAATGATACTTTGCCAAAGGTCAGTCCCTGTCAGCAATAATACTTTGCCAAGGGTCAGTCCGTGTTATTGCCAGCAATGATACTTTGCCAAAGGTCAGTCCGTGTCAGCAATGATACTTTGCCAAAGGTCAATCCGTGTTATTGCCAGCAATGATACTTTGCCAAAGGTCAGTCCGTGTCAGCAATGATACTTTGCCAAAGGTCAATCCGTGTCATTGCCAGCAATGATACTTTGCCAAAGGTCAGTCCGTGTTATTGCCAGTAATGATACTTTGCCAAAAGTCAGTCCGTGTCAGCAATGATACTTTGCCTAAGGTCAGTCAGTGTCATTGCCAGCAATAATAGTTTGCCAAAGGTCAGTCTGTGTCATCAGTGATACTTTGCCAAAGGTCAGTCCGTGTCAGCAATGATAGTTTTTGAAACTGTGAATTGATTATGTCTTAAAAACCTATCTTTCCGCTCTTTGTCCCTTATTGACAAAGTAATAAGAAACTACAAAACAACTATTTGTTAAGTAGCGTCGACTTATTAAGCATGTCATCTCTACTTTGACTAAATTGGTAACTAATTATGTCACAGTTTATACACATTATGATACTTTGAAGAGAAAAAAAAACAGCTGCTAAGGAGAAAGAAGATTGATAAGGTGCCCTGGAAGATTGAAAACAATTGTCATGAACTTTAGAGTTGTTTGATCATATTACATTATTCAAGTGTAATATTACTACTTCTTCAATTAAAATAATCCTTCTTTATAATAAACTAAAGTAGATTATTTCTAAAGATATTTAGGGAATTAGAGAAACTTGATCATGTAAATACCTGGAAACATAAAAAAAAAAAAAAAAAAAAAAAGGGGGTGTTGACGAATGTGAACTAATTTGTCGAACTGTATGAATGTTAACGAACATGAATTAATTTTTTTAACAGTAATAATGTTAACGAAGATGACATGATTTATCGAAATGTGAGAGTGTTAATGAATATGATTTGGTTGGTAGAACAGTAAGAATCTTAGAATATTAACAAAGATGATTTGATTTGTCGAACGGAGTGAATGGTAACAAAATCGAACTGACTTTTCGAACTGTATGAATGTTAATGAAGATGACCTAATTTTTTTTAACTGTAACGAAGGTGACTTGATCTGTCTAAAATTAATAATAATAATAAAAAAAAATATCTGAATTTCCGAACGATAAAAATGTAAAAAACACATTACCTGATTTGTCGAACTGTACGAGAATTTTGAAAATGGCCATATTTGTGTATTTCCCTTTTATATTTCGCTTTGTTAATCGGTATATTTTGATTAAAATTATTTATTTTAGCTCGGTTGAAATACTTAACAGATTTATATGGTATTTATGGCAATTTCATGTAATTGTTTAATTGTAAATTATATTGGAGTACTTTATGTCTACCTGTATACAAGATAGTTTGTAATCTAATAGTTCAAAGATGTTTAATGGCATTTGCTAGTTTTTTAGATATTCCACTAAGTTCGTGTGTAAAACTTTACTATGAAATATCATTTTAACATTTGATAAGAGGAACAACCAATACATCTTAAATCATAAAAAATAGATAGATAGATATATAAATAGATAGATAAATGCACCATAACAAGACATTGTTCATAAGTTTTAATTTTACCTCGAAATGTATATATGATTATAAATATTTTTCAAAGCTTATCAGTTTTTAATTTATATAAAAAAAATATGTTTATCACATCAAATTGTTAAAAAAAACACAAACGGTTCAAAAAAGAATTTCAATGAATTTCTTTAAAAACGAAGTTTCTACATGATTTTTTTTCTAACAACCATTCAGTATTCATTATAAGAGAAAATCCTGCTTTAATTTAGCACAGAGCATAAAATATATATCAATTAATCTCTATTTTACTTTTGCCTAAGTAAATTCGCAATGCTATTCTAAATCACTTTTCACACAATACAAATATTTGAGCTATTTAAAAGATTTTTTTTTTGATACACAAAATCACTCCATTGTTTCCCAGATAGAATATTCAATTAAAAAAAAAATCCCTAAACCCCATACCACAGACAAAAAAAAATATTCACTTCACGAAAAACTATATATTTGAAATTCGAAATCTGTTACTCACTTCACAAAAAAACTTTATATTCAAAATTCAATCATCTAAGGCATCAACGATAAGTATTTCATTTATTTATAGATATATATATGTATTTATATTCTCTAAATTCTCTACAACTCTCTAAAAGGATTCATATCACAACTACATAACATCAAAAAATCTCTCTACAACTGGATTCATGATAATCTCTTTCATTTAGGTTTCACCTTCAGTTGTAGATATCAAGTCGAGGTCCTAGTTCGTAAGTCGGAAAACAACTTTTGCTTTTCCATTTCTGTGTCTTTTTAATAGCTGTTTGATTGGGTCTGGCGATGTATTTGCAACTTTATTTCAATCTAACTTTTGTTGAAATATTCATTTTTAAGTTTTATAATTTATTTGGTGAAAGAGACGGATATTCCCAACTTGAAATATCTGTTAAACTAGCGCATGTTGTACAGTATTCTAACTAAATACACGTATAGGAAACTCGTATGTCATCAAAACCCCGTGACATTGTTAATCCTCCAACGAAGTTGGGAGGACGTTATATTTTCGGCCATTTTTGTCCGTTTGTTTGTTTGTTTGTCAACAACTTCCTGCCCACAATTTTACTCATAGAGTAGTGAAACCTTCAGGGAATAATATAATTGTTATGTTGAGACGTGGAAGTGATTCAATTTTGAAAGTCCTAGGTTAAAAGTCAAGGTCGACCGAATTAACCCTAACCTCAACCCCAAGTTCGCACATGGTTGTCACAGTCTTCAAATACGCCTACGGTCTAAATTCATTCTGGGAGAGGCAAGCTGGTTTCGAGAAGTAAGCTGCCGTGGTGGAGGTCTACACTCAGAGTGCCTATCTAATTTGTTTTACTTCAATTCTGGAAGCTTTGAAACTTCGAGTTTTAAAAGATCAGGAAAATTACTGTCATTGAAAATTTTTCACCGGTTTCATAATAAAAACTGGCTAGGAAATATTGAAATTAATGAACAAGACGTTTTAGAATTGATGCATGTTGCTTATGGTTCCTTAAAATTTCATTTATTTTATTTTTTAAATTTAGTTTTATAAGTTTCTTGTCATGTTTAGACAAATTATCACTTTGGATCAGTCATTGAAGAAGATTGACTCCTTGAGTCCCTGATTTTCAGATTATTTCTTTTTACATATTCGTAAACAAAGTTGTAATTCAGGACTTGTATATATCAAAATAACTTTTCTCAAAAATATAGCCAATAAAATATCTTCTTTTTCTCCCTTTTTCACGCCATTGAGTTAATGCTCTCAGTAATTAAAGCTCATCTTTGGAGGAAGTTCCCTTATCTTGTTTTTTGCAATAGTGAATTACCTTTTCAGCCTCATATGGTACATGTAACTTTTGAATAATGCAACAGTGATGTACTTCAAGAACATATCCGCTGTACCCAATTGTAATGAATTGTTGAGATGGTTATCTAAATAATTCCACATGAGTGTATCTCAGATAGGAAGATTGTATGTGTGTATACATGCATGCATATATGAATATGTATGTATATATGAACATACATATAGAGCAGCAACGATCAGTAAAAAACTAGGATGTCAGATGAATAGAAATTGAAATAGAGTCAGTGAGGCATTTTTATGTAGAGGGATATTCTAGTCTGCCGTCAAGTAAGATATCACCTGTAATAAAGCAAACAGTTGTTTACCCTTTAATGCATCCTCCGTCTTCTTTTGACTCACTAATTCCACTGTATTGTATGGTCGGCTGCTTGAGTCCACTTTCTCCATCCATTCCTATTCATTGCAACTTCTTCCCCCGGTCCCACCACACTCATAGCCCTCCTTACCATATTCATCTATCTGATCCATTGACACGCCATACTCCTCCTCCCCATCACTAGCATGTTCTTAGCATCTCTTGATTGATTCCACGTCTTCCCTTCTTATTACATGGGTTGTTATGGCCTGATTGGTAACGTCTCTGCCTGGTGATCACCAAACGGGGGTTCGAGTCCCGCTCAGACTCGTTAGTTCCTTTAGTTTCTGCAGCCTTACCATCCTTGTGAGCTAACGATGGGGTGTTTGTGGAACCCTATAGGTCTACCTGCTGAGTCGTCAGCAGTCATTGCCTAGGCCTCCTTGGTCCAGGCTTGGGTAGAGAGCGGACGTGAGCGCTGAGAGACATTACTCTCCTGGCACTCACTTTAGTATCGTGATAGTATTAACAAAGTAATTCAGTAAATAGAACTAGTTGGTCTTCTAAGTTAAGTTTTTTCAACTTCGAGCAAACAATTAATAAGTTATCTTAGATATAAAATTACTTTGCCTCTAAGTAGAGAAAGAACCATCACAAATTTGAAGTTATCGAAATTTGAATTTGCCTTAAATTTTATTTTCATATTTTTCAATATTAATCTTTCCTTATTTGATTCACTGGAAATTAAGTTTGTATTGAATAAAGTTTTAAAGTAATTGAATAACCAATTACTAAAAACTCCCAAGTTTTTAGGTAATCAAATTACGGTGTACTTAATTTGGCTGTTAATCAGGATGTAAAATACTTAGTTATTATAAAACTTCAGATTGACTGTGTGGCAATTCTCTGAAATTTCATCAAATAAGCTTAAAGAAAATATTACCAATTAATTTTCATCTAAGGGATTGGTACTTCATCACGACTTACATATGATAAGGATTTCTTAATTACATCTTTTTAGCCAGTGCACACATAATTCCAACTTATCACACGATATAGATACTCGGTAATAACCATATCTTTAGGCACAAGATCGATTTATTCGCGTCATTAATTACAAATTCACATGCGCAAAAAAAAAAAAAAAAAAATCACTTATAAATTAAGATGCCAGCAGCAGTGATATATCTCGACTTTTTGTGGTACCTGACCATGAGATTCAGATCTCGGGACATGGCGGCAAAGCTATGAGTCTATAGTCCTACCTAGCGCCATGTTTGGTACCCAATGTCTTCTTCTTTGTTCAACTTTTACTCTTAGTATAAAGGTCACAGCTCTGTTCCTAACCAGGAAACCACTTCCAAGTGGACCTTTTGCCCAGCTTGTTTCAGTAAACTAACTGCCGACGCGTGGCGGACGAGTTCAAGGGAATGGCCGTCGACAGAGAGAAGTCTATCTCCGCATCTCAGTTTGCCATCCAGAGCTGCTGGAGATGATTGCACCACGAAGAGAACGTGTATTGGCTCAGCGCCTCGTTGAGGGTCCGACCCGCCAACGATGCTGAATCCTAACGATGCCCCTTGAGATCTGTGTAGGACGACGGTTTTTGATACGTGTAGAGATCGCGGAAGTTTTTGCCAGTAGAGCCAAGAGGGAACGAAGTTCGCTGAACCTGGAGATGTTTCGGGCCCGTCCAGCAGCGTTAGAGTTACTCCTGCCAGTTCTGCTGTAGCCTTCAGTAGTGCCACTGCCTGGCCGTGAGTTAGGCCTAGCAGAGATTGCCCGTTGACTGAGAGCAGCACATCTCCTTTCTGTTTTGTGAAATAAAGATGTGTACTTGTTAGTCTTAGTGAGAACAATATTGACCTTTCTTATATATTAACCAGATATGTAAAACTTCAATTTGTTTTGGTCAAAAGCTGTATATGCTTCCGGAAAGAAAGTACAGCCTATTATTTTACTTTTTTATACAGTTCAGTATAGAATTATTCAATTCTATAAACATTAAGATCATCTACAGAAAGAAAGTAGGGAGAATTTGGTAGTCTTTGTAATTTAGGAACTTGAAAATAGTTTAAATGAAAGGGAATAAAAAGGGAATAAAAGAGATACAAAATTCTTCTTTATAGAATTGATGATTATAATGTAAAGGAATGTGACCCAGAATCTATGCGGTAACAGACACTGAATATAGATTAATGAAACCGCACAAGTGCCCAAATCTCCCAGCTGCATAACTATCGATTTCTTTGCCTACAGGAACAGTGAATCCCCGCCCCGGGTGCCGTACTTAATTTAAATCTTGGGTCAATTAATCGCTTTAAATTTACACAACTGTTTTTATTATAATTCTCCATCTATCAACCGTATTTATTATGATTCTACTACTTCCAAAATTTATTTTCAGTTTGGTGTTACAGTTTTTTCCATGTATAAGATTACTCCTATTTACCTACTTTCAGCAACAATATTTGCTCTGGTCATATTAACTTCTTCAACACTGGCACTGAATTTGCTTCCTTAACTTACCTTGATGTCTATTTCTCTTTACAATGAATAAATTTTCTATTTCCTACTTACCCTGGTGATGTCATATCAGAGAAACGTAGCTTCTTCTATAGTCACCTGTTCTTCCGTTCGGTTTTCTACGCCAGTTAATATTACTTATATAGATATTTTCATATTTGTTATTATATTAGTACTTACTTTGATATTGTAGCATTTACCAAATGCGCTTTCTTTGATTTTATCACATTTTCACATTTTCCAAAGGCATTTAAATGTGTTTTTATTTGGCATAAATACTTTGATTTTTCTATGTCTGCTATAAGCACTTACTTTGATTTTTTAACATTAATAAAGTACTTACTGGATTTTTTGCGTTTGACAAAAGTATTTACTTTGATTTCTTACGTTTGATAATAGTACTTGTCTTGATATTTTACTTTTTACAAAAGTACTTACTATGATTTTTTACGTTTGACCAAAGTATTTTTTTTTAAGCAGAAACAGCTTTCTTTGATATTGTTTACATGTACCAAAAATATTTGATATTTTTTTACATTTGCAAGATTTATTACTTTGACTTTTTTACTTTTGCCAAAAGTACTTACTTTGATTTTACGTTTGGCAAAAGCAGCCTACTTTCTTTCATTTTGTTTATATGTACCAAAAGTATTTGATCTTTTTTTTTTACATTTACAGAATTACTTACTTTTTTTTCTTATTTTGTCTAAAGTACTTACTTTGATATTTTTGCATCTGCCAACTGGTCCTTGCGGATTGATATTAGCGACGTAGATGGGCGTATCCCCCTCGTTACTCCCCACACCCCCTCCAATCCTCATTCCAAGACTCTCACCAACACCCTGTGTGAGAGAAAAACAACAATGTTTTGGAAATCATGAAATGCCAAGGGCTTGTATATATAGGCACGCAAAGTCTTTAAAAAAGGGTTTAATTTGTAAAATGCAGTGCTAATCATTATAACTTTCTGGTAATGTAAATCATGACATGGCAAGGTCTTATATATATAGGTACGCAAAGTCTTTAAAAAAGGTTTAATCTGTAAAATGCAGTGCTAATCATGATAACCATCTGGTAATGTAAATCATAAATTGTCAGCCGTGAATAGATGAGGGGGTTTATATGTATAGGTACCCAAAGTCTTTAAAAAAAGTTTAATCTATAAAATGCAGTGCTAATCATGATACCCTTCTGGTAATGTAAATCATGAAATATCAGCTGTGAATAGATCAGGACTTAAGAGTATAGGTGCGTAAAGTCTTATAAAAAAAAGTTTTAATCTCTAAAATGCAGTGCTACTTATGATAACCATCTGGTAATATAAATCAAATAATGTCAACCGTGAATAGATCAGGCTTATATGTATAGGTACGTAAAGTCTTTAAAAAAAGGTTTAATCTGTAAATTGCAGTGCTAATCATGGTAACCATCTGGTAATGTAAATCATGAAGTGTCAGCCGTGAATAGGTCAGGGCTTATATGTATAAGTACGTAGAGTCATAGAAAAGGCTTAATCTGTAAAATGCAGTCCTAATCATGTTAACCATCCAGTAATATGGGATTAGATTCTAATTCAATTAGTATTTTGTATGCCTGCGTATAGCGAGAACTTTGAGGGCAATAAATGTACTGAAGAATTGGCCAAATTACGCAGAAATGCAATAAGGGTTTCCTTTATTACTTCCGCCAACTAAGTTGAAAAGAAGTTATGTTTTCGCCCTTGTTTGTGTGTTTGTTTGTGAACAGCTTCCGAGCCACAGTTTCAATCGTAGGGTAATGAAACGGAGGGATTAACTGTTATGTGAAAAGCTAGAAATTTTGGAAGGCCAAGGTCAAAGGTCAAGTTCACGGTCAAGCAAAATGTCCAATTCACATTATCAGCCATAAGTTTGGAAATTTTTGTCACAGAGAATTCAAACTTGGTTCATATTTGAGAGTATGAAAATCCACGCCAATTTGTACATGTTAAGGTCAAAGGTCAAGGTTTAGGTCAAGAAATGAGCTTCCGTGGCGGAGGGCTGCGCTCTACTGAGTGCCACTCTAGTTATATCTTAAATCATTATCGTATTAGTATTTATATACGAGCAAAAATCTTAATTCCACAGTTAGATTTTCTAATTATTACAAAAACCAATGTAAAAATTGGCATAAAACAGTATATGTTAAACTGCCATC
>NC_090729.1:127185811-127210107 GCF_036898095.1 Palaemon carinicauda
ATTGGGGTCGCTTTTCAAAGATCAATACGGCTGTCACTGCAAAAGCTCATCCCTGAACGTTAGCTTTCCATGAAAGAAACAAGACAACACTTATGAAGATTCTTTGCAATCTCAACACACTTCAATTCACAGTCAGCCAAGAGCATCTCACTTCCAGTCTTTCCTTCTTTTGGTTCAGACTTGGTTTGGCATGAACTTTTTCGATCATTTTCCCAAGCAACATAATTTCACATGTGTCCGTTAAAAGGCTCTGAAAAGAAAATAAATACTCACTGATAATCCTCTTTGTATAAAACTAAGTATTACAGTGGTATTACTAATCACAGATATAAAGGTTTTGTCCGATTGAAATGTACTCTTATATTATTCAAGACGCACACAATGCCTCCGGGGATAACCTTGTTTTATCTCCTTTTTTTTTAATGTACCACAGATCCTCGTTGATACCTGTAACCTGACAGTAAAAGGAGAAAATAATAGTAAAGGCTGAATAAAATATTTCATCAGTAAACCAATGTTGTTGACACACACACACTCACACACACGCATACATATATATATATATATATGTGTGTGTGTGTGTATATATATATATATATATATATATATATATATATATATATATATATATATATACGCATATATATATATATAGATATATATACACATATATATATATATATATATATTTATATACATTATATATATATATATATTTATATACATATATATATATATATATATATATACACGCGCGCGCACGAACGTATAACTCACTGGGAAATGTGATGCTCAGATGCATAAAACAGTTTCATCTTCTTCAAGAGGTCTCTTGAAAAAGTTAGACGAAGATAGACAGGAATCACTCTATATTTTTGTTTCCCTTTTGTGTTTTTTTTTTTTTTGCACACACACACACACACACACACACATATATACATATATATATATATATATATATATATATATATATGTATATATATGTATATATATATGTGTGTATGAGTGTGTGTGGGGACGTGTATGTGGGTGGGTATGACTAATTAAAGCACAATAAATCTTCCTTACATAAACAGTAACATCCAGCTCACAATTCTAAGATTTTATGACAGCAGCCTCCCAACAGCAGACGATTTTGTAAAAGTTCGTGACATTCACAGAAGGTCACTTCCTGTAGTTAAAGATCACTGGCGACAGCTCAAGGCAAATTACTGGTAATTACAGGACGGAGACATTAATGGTTCCCAGAAGAAAAAAAAATCATTCCAGTGAGCGCTTCAGTGGCGCAGATCACTTGGGTTCTTTTCCTATGTTAGAAAGTTTCATAAAATCTGAAAAAGTAAAAACTGTGGGAGGGAGAAGATTTTTATTGTTGTTATTTTTATTATATTAAGAGGCATAAAAATCATGGTGTAATTACTGGTTCTTTTCCAGTGTTAGAAAGTTTCATAAAATCTGAAAAAGTAAAAACTATGGGAGTGAGAACATCTTTGTTGTTGTTGTCATTTTTAGTATACCCAGAGGCATAAAAAAATCATGGTCTAATTACTGGTTTTTTCCTATGTTAGAAGGTTTCATAAAATCTGCAAAAGTAAAAGCTATCGGAGTGCGATCTTTGTTGTTGTTGTCATTTTTAGTATACAAGTATTATGGGGTATGAAAAATCATGGTCTAATCACTTGGTCTACCTTGTCATGGTAGTTGATTCATATATGAAAAAATTATGATATAAAATTCAATATTTTTAGATATTGCTATGCATCATGGTTGAAGTATAGTTATTTATTTGAATAAGAATCCATATATAATAATATTAATTGACGTTTTATAAGGCATATACTGCATATCATCAGAGTTGGTGATTCCTTGAAACTTCTGATTTATACCATAGTTTTAATTAATTCTAAATACTTTTTTGGTATTTAACATTTAGAGCCGAATATAATTACAATACTTGAAAAGGATTATGGATAATATGATTTTACATGCTTCCTCATTTCATCCTGCTTAACTATGTCAGACCGTGTCATTCAGCTGTTATACATGGTTGTTACCTAGCTGCTCCAAGTACCACCAACCATGTTCGGTCAGAATACATGTTCTCATTCGAACCCAAAGTCACACAGGAGTCTCATTTTTATTAAAATGGAGGGAGATTATCACAGTGTATCATAGAACAACGATCAATTGTAATAACAACACCTTTTTTTTTTTTTTCAACGCGTTTATAAAATCATATGAACTGAAGCAATGCTTTCATGTTCGGTGATCTCATATGTTAATATGTTTCATGGGCTGATTTTTTGGACTTTGATGGATAATGAAATCATACTTAATTTCATACATTTGAAGGTGAATTATTTTTGTCAATCAGGATAGACATTTGTTTGGGCTTATGCGGTATTTTGATTTGAATGAAGCATAATATCAACCTAAAGTTTATTAACCTTAAATGTTATTCAAAGGTCACGAAATATTAATATTTATTATCCTTATTAGTATTTCAAATAAAGCGCTTGGCATTTGTCTCTTTACTATAATAATAATGATAATCATATATATGTATATATATATATATATCTATCTATGTATATACATATATTTGCATGCATGTATGTATGTATGTATATGAATATATATATATATATATATGTATATAATTTGTATACAGTATTTATGTATATCTATAATATATATATATATATATGTGTGTGTGTGTGTGTGTGGTGCTGTGTGTAAATATTATATAATATATATATGTGTGTGTAAATATTTATGATATATATATATGTATATATATATATATATATATACATACAATATACGAATATGTGTGTATGATATATATGCAATATATATAATATATACAATATATACCTATATATAACTATATACATATATTTTTAAATATATATACATACATATATATATGTGTGTGTGTATGTATTCCAATCATCATTGACATTAACAAGTGAACAACTTTACATTGAATGATAATGGTTTGTAATTAAAAAGAGACAATAATACTAGTTACTGATAGTTAACAAATTAATTTCATTACTGCTAATTGTAAAGTATTGTCAGATATTACTCCCTAATTAAAGGTCTTTTCAAATTAGCAGGCAGACAAGGGCAATTATCAACGGTCATTAGCAACGCAAAACTTTAAATCAAGCGTTGAAATACATAATTCATCATTCATGGATGTGCATTTCTATTCGCCCTGTTGTTCAGTCATGGTTGTTAGTCATTTGTTCGTAGCTATATTATACATTTCATTTATACAATAAGGATTTTTTTTTCTTTTTTTGCAAATTGTAAATTGGTGGGTGATTTTACTATTATTATTATTATTATTATTATTATTATTATTATTATTATTATTATTATTATTGTTGATGTTGTTATGAATATTATTATTATTATTATTATTATTATTATTATTATTATTATTATTATTATTATCATTATTATTATTAGCTAAGCTACAACCCTAGTTCGAAAATCATAATGCTATAAGCCCAAGAACTCCAATAGGGAAAATAGCCCAGGAAATAAGGAATAAATAAATTATGAGAAGTTATGCATAAAAACAGATCTGTCATATATAAACTATGGAGAGAGACTTATGTTAACATGTTCAACATAAAAACATTTGTTGCAAGTTTGAACTTCTGAAGTTCCACCGATTCAACTGCCTGATTGGGAGGATCTTTACACAATCTGGTCACAGCTGGAATAAAAGTACTAGAACACTCTGTAGTGTTGATCATTATTGATATTTCTTTATGTTATACATTATTCATTGTTTTCTTTTTGTTTGATTTGAAAGTCCTAAATATGGCAATGCTTTTCATTATTATCGTTTATACTTATGATTTTATTAACACTCTATTGTACAAATATTTTTATATTCAAGTAACAGGCTGGCGTGTTTATCTTTGCTATTATCAACTACAGCGACATTGTCTATTGTAATAACGTTCTTTTTTTATTTATTTGATTAATATTTATCATTATAAGATCTAATTATTACAGTGTTATCAAATGACCACAAATGTGGTAATTACCATCACTAATTCTCAAATTTGCTTGTAATTTTCTTAGCGTTATTTTTTATGATTCTTAATACCTTTCATGGATCTTTTGAAAGTATGTATTTGATTTAATTTTTCATTAACTTACGAGTTTGATAACCATCATTTCAGTCATTAACTTATTAATTGATTGATTTACAAAATATCAACTAAAGGTAGTTACCATTATGTTTAAAATTAATTGTTGTAGTTAAAGGTCACTCGTGAATGGCAGAGGCAAGCGACAGTAACATTGTCCTGTTTAGCAGGACAGTGCCTTAGAGATCAGCACCAAACCCCCTTCTCCATCCAAGATAGGATCAGGGAGGACCAGGCAATGGCTGCTGCTAATTCAGCAGGTAAACTTATAGCCCGCCTCCCCAAACCCACATTCTTACCTCACAAGGATGGTGAGGTTGCAGACATTACAAGAAACTATCGAACTTGAGCGGGACTCGACCCACAGTTTAGCAAATCCCTAAGTTTTTGAAAACGTCCCCTGTTCCTATATCCGAATTATCTCTCGTTCAATGTAACTCTTGAGAACACTCATGAGGCGTGAAGGAGACGGGAATATTCCTTTCATGAACGCATTCCTGTTTGACGCAGTATAAACACTGGCAATGCCATTCCAGAGAGCAGAGGACCTTGTATGCAGTGGTACAAGCCTGTTGGATTAATACCAACAGCTCTCTCTCTCTCTCTCTCTCTCTCTCTCTCTCTCTCTCTCTCTCTCTCTCATGTTTTGATATTTTGCTGTACAAGAATAAAACAAAGAAATTCTGTATATGTAGAATTTAGAATTAAGTTGAGTCTCTCTCTCTCTGCTCTCTCTCTCTCTCTCTCTCTCTCTCTCTAATGTATTGATATTTTGCTGTATACGAATAGAACAAAGTCTGTATATGTAGAATTTAGTATTTGGGTGAGTCTCTCTCTCTCTCTCTCTCTCTCTCTCTCTCTCTCTCTCTCTCTCTCTCTAATGTATTGATATTTTGCTGTACACGAATAGAACAAAGTCTGTATATGTAGAATTTAGTATTTGGGTGGGTCTCTCTCTCTCTCTCTCTCTCTCTCTCTCTCTCTCTCTCTCTCTTTTCATCTGTTCGGTTGAACGAAATTTTGTTTACAACTCCATTGTATTTCCCTGGTGGTTTATCCATTTAGATAAAGTGTAAATTATTTACTTTTGTATTCTTTTTTTGTATCCAGTGTTCCATCACAAATCTTGATACACGCTCACGACCCCTCCTCCTCCTCCTCTCTCTCTCTCTCTCTCTCTCTTCTCTCTCTCTCTCTCTCATACATACACACATGCATATGTGTGTATATATATTATATATATATAAATATATATATACACATATATATATATATATATATATATATATATAGATAGATAGATAGATAGATATATATGTGTGTGTGTTTGTGTGAGTGTATGTCTAAATATCTATAAATCCGTGTTTACACATACATTTGTAAATATCATATATTTATGTATGACCGTATGTGTGTGTCCGTGCATGTATTTATACATGCCTGCATGATAATATTTATGTGCACCTGCGTCTCGGTTTAATCTTTAAATCTTCATATCCAATTCTATCATCTTGTATGATTTTGTATCAAATCCTTAAAATTTGGACATTTGTCACGAATCAGTTCCACTCAATTGCCATTATCCGGCATGACGGGGTAAACACGACGTGAGCGTTTTTAATTGCATTATCCATTTCGATGTGAGACTTCAGTCCTTCATATTGTGATTCGCTTTCCCATTTCTAAAAAGTATTTTTTTTTTCTTGCATTTTTTTTTTCATCAAAGAGTTACTTTGTATTTCGAATAGTGAATCGTTATTAATGTAAAAGCATGTTGATTTTTCTGATTGCTTTCTTTTTTTGGGGATTTTTTTTTATAATTGGTGTTTTTTTAAGTTTTTAGAGGAAGCAATTCAAATCATTATTTTCCACCATTTGTTGTGTTTCACTGTCGTTGTTTGATAGTTACTCCTTACACACATACATACAGTATATATATATATAATATATATACAGATATATATATATATATATATATATACAGAATATATATATATATATATATATCTATATATATATATATATATATATAGATATATATATATATATATATAGATATATATATATATATAAAATATGGTATATATGTAAAAATATGTATGTATATATATATGTATATATATACATATATATATATATATATATGTGTGTGTGTGTGTGAGTGTGCGTGTGTGTGTATAGTATAAACATGCATATCCATGTATGTACGGTATATGTATCTATATATGTAGATATATA
Source organism: Palaemon carinicauda (assembly GCF_036898095.1). Lineage (NCBI taxonomy): Eukaryota > Metazoa > Arthropoda > Malacostraca > Decapoda > Palaemonidae > Palaemon > Palaemon carinicauda. Next base: position 127,192,225 of record NC_090729.1, read on the forward strand.
TGTGTGTGTATGTGAGTCCGTCCATAAACTATGCATGTATTATATGAATGTAATCTCAAGAGAACGGTTATATCAAGATTTTACCTATGAAAACGGTATATATATATATATATATATATATATTTTTTTTTTTTTTTTTTTTTTTTTTTTTCTGCAGGGTGATGACCTCAGTTACGATTTCCACTCTTTACGAGACCAGTCAATTCATCAGCAAACCTCTGTCTGCATTACATCGCTTATCCTCGGTCGTGGTGCCACAAGGAATGCAATTTAATCAATCAATCATCTATTCCCCCTGGACACGCCGAAGTCCATACAGGATTCAATTTCGCACTTGGAATGAGCAGAGATGGCTGGCTTCTGAGTAATTAATTTCAATACTCCCTCTCTCCCCTCTTTCCTCCCTCCTTCCCTCCGACTATGGATTTTAAATGAATTGTATTCTGTCCCTTAAAGTCTCTACCAACCTGCAAGCTTATTCTTTTGATAGAGCTTGAAAATGCTTTCCACTAACTCGAGTCCTTATATACTGTATGACTGCTTAGCTATCATAGAAAAAAAATTTTATTTTTTGTAATGAAAATAGTAAAAAAAATTTATATATATACACACACATATATATATATATATATATATGTATATATATATTGATATATATATATATATATATATATAAATACAGTACATAATATATACATATATATATGTATATATATATATATATGTATATATTATATATATATATATACTATACATATATTTATGTATGCATGTGTTCATGTGTGTATACATATATATTCTATTCTCTCTCTCTCTCTCTCTCTCTCTCTCCTCTCTCTCTTCTTATCATAATGCATAAGTATTATGCATGATACAGCCTTATACGACTTTTATAAATCTGAAAATTTAAAGTTTTTCCCCGAAATATCCCCAAAACGCCAACAGCCTCTCACATGGCGGGGAGTGACTGCCAGCAAGCAAAAACGCTCGCAAGTGAAGGACCACTTACGAATAAATTCCCCTCCCTCGGTGGCCATGTAAACAGTAGCGCGATGTTTGTCGTGTTCTTTATTATCCCAGACACGGCTGCAATTGCAGAGGACGTCCAGTACTGCATTGTGCGTGACCACTAAACCCCCTTGTCTCTCCTTGTGGTTAGGAGAGCGACTGATGCAGAAAATGCTTCGAATTGTAGCGAGGGAGTTTTAGCAAAGCACAAAAGGACGGGGAAACACGCTCCCGTGCGCCTTAATCATTCGAGCTCGTCGTTTCCTTTGGATTGCGTAGAAAAATTCATCAAATCTGACGGACTTTTCCATACTGGGGACAAACTGGGAAACTATGTTCGATGCTTATGTCTTTACGACCAATGCAGATTGAATTCAGCAAATTTGTTTCATCAACTATATCTAGAGTTAGCTGTTGTTTATATATCTTTGAATTTATCTTTGTTGATAGTCAAATTATAATTTTAAGACTGACTTAACATTTTAGGTGAATGAACTGTGCCAACTTTCGGACCCCAGATGATTACATAGAAACATACAGACAATTGGGTGAGAGGCTGAATAAATGTTAACTCCTCTATTTAGCATGTCTTCTGGGAAAATGTAGTCTCTCTCTCTCTCTCTCTCTCTCTCTCTCTCTCTCTCATACACACCATGTGTGAGAGGCTGAATAAATGTCAACTCATCTATTTTATCATGTCTCAGGGATAAAATCGTCTCTCTCTCTCTCTCTCTCTCTCTCTCTCTCTCTGTATATATATATGTGTGTATATATATATATATATATATAACATATATATATATAATATATATAATTTACATACATATATATAGTATATTATATATGTGTATATATATGTATATATATACATACATATATATATATATATATATATGTATAATATATATATAATATGTACTTATTCGTGTTAATGAGAGTTGTTTATAGGCTTGATTCATATTTCATATTCTTATTATTATCATCTACGTTCACGAAATCTCCAAGTGCATTCATGGTTATTATCAGGTTCTTATTAAAAATTAAATCGGCGCTCTATTATTAAGATAATATACGAGCTATGTGACCCCTTTTTGCTGAAATCCAACCTCTTTCAGCACAATCTTCTCATAAGTGTTCAAAATTTATGCTTAACGACGTTATCAACTAATAATGACAAAGGAAATGTACATAGTTCCAGACAGCGGTCATATTTCTTCAGAAATTAAAGAGGTTTATTGTTAAAAGGCTTCAGTGTTGAGCCACCGAGTTTTAAGGCTATTTGTTTTTCCCTATTTATCTTTTATATATATATATATATATATATATATATATATATATATATATATATATGTGTGTGTGTGTGTGTGTGTGTGTGTATATATATATATATATATATATACATACACATATATTCCTTATTTCTTTTCCGTACTCGGGTGCTGCCTTTATTGTGGCCCTTGGGATTGCAGCACTCTGGTTTTGTAATGTTACAAGTTCACTTGTAATAGTAATAATAAATATAAATGATAATCCACTTTTCAGTTCTCGTCTGGTAAACTGCAGGATGAATCAACATTGTCTACAAACAACATGAATTTAGAGCGGAAATTCCCTCTATAGATTTTCATGGTAATTTGCACAATTGCACATAATGTCCAGACCAGTTTCCTTAGGACAAGACTAATAGAATAAGGCCAATTTAAAACGACCCAATTAACCAACCTGGTGTGAAACGATGCAAGTGTTATTACGCCCAATGGCTGTGACCAGCGATTGTGCTCAAAATCAATAGACTTCAGGCCTTGATATGATAAATTTCCCGACCTGATTCAGTGTTCTTTGTTGCATCTGTTCGAACTAATCGCATTAATGCGTCGGTACTCTAACTGATTAGCCATTGCAGTGTCGCGAATCAATGCAGAATATGAACCATCATAAATTTTGCACATTTAGACTTGTTTTTCATATTCAAATAAGCCATACATTATTCTCCTCTTAAAATATAGATTCTCTCTATACCTCGGGATCAGATATCCAATGGGGAATCAACTCAAAGGCAATTGCTTCTGGTCGGCCAGGAAATCGAACCCTGGACCGAGAAACTGAGACGACAGTGACATACCAGTGCTCACTTTAAAATTGAAACTTCGTGGATGAGTCGAGTATTAGAAGTATAAGGTTAGATCAATGACGAGCATTGCGAGCTAACCGAGGTTCCTTATTACCCCAAACGACAGGTTACACTGAAGATTTTATAAAATCGTAAAGAAAATATTTTTAGGTTGAATAGGCTGACATAAGTCTCTCGTCTTAGGTTATATATGACTGACTTGATCTTAAGATGTTTTATATTCTTTATTCATTACTTCTCATAAAGTTTATTTATTTATATAATTCCGTTACTAACTGGGCTATTTTTCCCCGTTGAAGCCCTTGGGCTTATAACATCCTACTTTTCCAACTTAGTTAATCATCATCAAATAATAATAATAATAATAATAATAATAATAATAATAATAATAATAATAATAATAATAATAATAATAATAATAATATAACCAGTTGAATAATTTATACTTGTTCGAATAGACGACTGTTTTGAATTGATAAATGAAATTAAAAAAATCTCATAAAAGATGATTTTCAGGTTTGGACGCATAAATGGTAATTAAATTTACTTAATCATTTTATGTGTCATTAATAATCGTGTTACCCGATGTCAGTTTGAAGGCCATGATTATATTTTCTGAAGAAAAATAGATAACTGGCAACTCTTATCCTTAACAAAGAGGTTTGTATTTTTCCTGGGTAAAACAGCTAACATATTATTATTATTATTATTATTATTATTATTATTATTATTATTATTATTAGGTAAGCTAAAACCCTGGTTAGAAAAGCAGTATGCCATAAGACCAAGGGCTCCAACAAAGAAAATAGTGTGGAGAAGAAATATATATATATATATATATATATATATATATATATATATATATATATATATATATATATATATATATATACACACACATATATCCTCATCATCAATCGTTGCTCGTCCACTGCAGTACAAAGGCCTCATACTTTCCCTTCAACGCGTTTTGTCATGCCAGTCTATACCCGCAAAATTTCTTAACTCGTCAATCCATCGTCTTCTCTTCCTTCCCCTGCTTCGTTTGCAATCTCTAAGTGCCAATTCTGTTGTTCTTCTTTTCCATGTATTATCTGTCATTTTCATCATATATCCTACCCATGTCCATGTCTTTTCCTTACTTGATGGTAGTATATCATCTACTTTAGTTTGCTCTCGTATCCATGTTGCTCTTTTTCTGTCTCAGTGTTATTCCCATTATATTCTTTCCATATACACATATAGGTGTATTTGTGCTTACAAATGTATGTGTATATACTGTATACACTCATATATATGTGTGTACTGTATACCCTTATATATGTATATATATATATATATATATATATATATATATATATATATATATATATATATATATATATATATATATATATAGTGTGTGTGTGTGCGTATTTGTATGTATAAATTCCTAGTCTCGCATTTATTTATGTATATGCGTGCACATAAGATAAGCTTCACCAAAATCCAAAGAATCAGGCTTTTAACACCATCACATAGTCAGCACACGAAGTATTACCGAGAAACCTGTCTTTTAAGCCCCACGAACCATAAGTAGGTAAATACTAGGCGATCATCTCCTCATCATGAATACACTTTAATGAGAGTCTCTATGATCACCTGAAATATTCATAAACATATTTAATTAGAATGAGAGTCCAGATTTCCTTGAACAGTATGACCCCGAATTTTTGAGTTTTAGTTAATTTATGAATATTTATTTATACGATTCCTAGAAGTAATATTATCGCTCAAGGTCATATCTGCACAAGTGCGCGTTAGCAATTATAGTTTAGGCAATAATATGAGTCAGTATTAATCTTTATCTCTTTCTTTTTCTTTTTTTCCGATCGTTCATTACTATGAAAATCACCCTTGATTACATACAAGCTAAATAACGACAGGATTCGATATACATTTTAATTGTTGTTACTGTTTTTAAAATATTTTATTTTAATTGTTAATTCATTCTCTTATATCCTTTTTTCCTTTCCTCACTGGGATATTTTCCCTGATGGAACCCCTGGGGTTATAGCTTCCTGCCTTTCCAATTAGGGTTGTAGCTTAGCAATTAATAATAATAATAATAATAATAATAATAATAATAATAATAATAGAGTACATTTTTTAATTACCCTAGCTCGCAATTTCTCTCAAGTCAAATACTTATGGAACCCAAAAGAGAAAAAGAATCCTTTACCAACAGCGCGTTATCCTTCGAAGTCAAGATGAATTACCCGGAAGTGAATTTTCTGCCAGTAACTGGAATTACATCCATGAGAGCAATTCCCATGAATCAGTTCCACCCATTCCATTGCTCCATTCCAGTGACTGCCTTGGGTGGTGGGAATCTCGGTGGATGTGATTTGCGTTTATTCTTCTTACTGAATTAATGTTATTATTATCATTAGCTTTTATGTTTGTATATACAAAAGAGAGAAAACAGAAAAGGGAAAGATATATATATATATATATATATATATATATATATATATATATATATATATATATATATATATACATATATATATATATATGTATACAGTATATGTATACTGTATATATATATATATATATATATATATATATATATATATACATATATATGTATATGTATATATATACTGTATATATATTATAAAGACAAGCTATGAAAAAGATGTATTGCATATCGTAATAGCAAGAGTGATACATAATCGACTTCTGTTGAATATGCGAATCTCTTCATTTGTTCATGAACAAAATAATTCTCAATTTATTTCATCATTTATCCACTTTGCCTCTGCAATAGATAAATTCTATTGATCGACACTTAATACGTGATGATTGGTAATTCATAATAAGGAAGATGAAATACAGTGAAAAAAACTTAATATGCATGTAAATTGAATAGATGTTTATTATTGAAAAAATGGTGTATCATCTATGAAAACTTAAACATTCAGTAGAAATATACACAAAAACTCGGGCATCACTGTATAAATGTTGTTAATTATATTCTCTTAACAAATCTATAAGTTGGTAAGCTTACTTATTATTCTTTAAACATTACCAAGTGACAATTTGATTTGCACAGCTTTTGGAATTTTTCTGTGCAACAGAAAAATTTTAAAATAGTGATTGTATTGATACAGCCAACCATTGATTTTTTAATTGATTGTTTAATGGAATGAAATGCAATTGTTATGATCATAACAGAAATGACAATTATAAAATTAATCTGTATGTGTACCATTCATTATGATCTATGGATGTGGTAAACTGTAAATTTTACCTGAATTACTTTAAAAATTTCATTTATCAATAAAGGTAGACAAACATTACAGAACCATGTAGCAGAGAGAGAAAGATCACATAATAAGAGTTGTCTGAAATACATTTGGTCCATCCATTTCAAATCCAGAGACTGCTCAGCGCAAAAGAAGAGACCGAGCTTGCACAAGATCGTCTTAATCTAAAAACAACATTGCAAGTAAACAACAGCTGAGAAATCCTCCGAAATCCTCCGGCGGGAACGAGTGATGGCGTTGGAAGGTAGGCGGGGTAGCCGGGGGGGGGGGGGGGGTCTGGGAGGAGTGCCAACAAAAGCCGAGGGTCATAATCCGCAAACGCAGCACGTCAGCCCCTTTTTTAAAAAGCGAACGAACTAACTAGAAACAAGGGAGGGCGGCGCCGCTACGCGAGAGGGGAATACTTAGAAGGTCTGGTAAAGACAAAGGGTAGGGAGTTGGAGAAGCCCTTTTCCATCGACTAAATAAATAAATCCACTTACGCGACTCCAAGGTTTACCGGGAACCTGTCGATCGGTTTTAATAATGGCTTCGGGGTTTCTTGGTTTGTGCGTCTTAGTGATACTGGGAAAAGGTTCTCAGGCGGATGAAGAAGAAGAAGAAAAGAGAGAGAGAGAGAGAGAGAGAGAGAGAGAGAGAGAGAGAGAGAGAGAGAGAGAGAGAGAGAGAGAGAGAGAGAGGGTTGTTATGGGAGTAGAGGTCGTTATCAATCTGATGTCACAATTGCGTAGGCCATTGATGTAGCTACATTGTAAACAATGATAAAAGTAGTAATGAAAATTATATTGCTACTACTACTACTACTATTACTATTACTACTACTACTACTACTACTAGTAATAATAATAATAATAATAATAATAATAAAAATAATAATTGTTATTATTATCAATATTACTACTACAATGCTTATAAAGATTATGATAAGAAGGAAAGCAGCAGCAATAGTAGTAGTAGTAGTAGTAGTAGTAGTAGTAGTAATAATAATGATGATTACTACTACTACTACTACCCTTCTTATCATAATCGGTATAAACATAATCGCTCTCCCTTTACTCTCTGGTCCTTAATCATTATCGTATATAAACCGAAGTATTTCGATCCATGTCTAACAACAACTGGCATCGAGAAAAAAAAAAGAAAAGGTCACCTGAAAACGACCATTTCCTGCCAGACACCGTATTTACTATGGCTAATTTGCCTATAGCGGAGGTACCGAGAGCTGTCGTTCGTCTACATTCAGCGCAAAGCTTGTCAGATGAGGAATTGTCTGGACAGGTACCCATAATCCCATCAAAAACAAGGAACCATAAAAAACTAATTGAGGCATGTGCAGATGGCGTCTCTCATTTCATATTCCACTCTTTTCGTCTTTTATTACACGCAGAATGCAAACGCTAAAGTGAAAAGACTTAGACATGTTTGTTTGATAATTTCGTTTTACTGGTATTTTCTCCGTGTTACATTAGGTATAAATTTTACACAGATTGAGATGGGAAATTTTGTTTACTGCCACATCACGTGTCTCGTCCATTGCCAAATATATTATTTTATTGCATGTCATTTTAGTTTGTCAACAAATGCTATTGTTGAATATTTAAAACTTGGTTGCATGTGAGAAATGCTAGCTAGACTTATTGGCCTCTCTACGCTAGAATTTTCCAGCTTAGATTATGCCAAATCATATCTCATTTACTATAAGTAAACAGGAAACGAAATTAGTTCACTATTGCGAAATTTGAACATCCCGAAGAAGAGACATTCTGTACATACAAATCCCTTATAATTGTTTTAAGAAATCATTATTTTCACTCAAATGCCAAGCTTCAGTGACCACCATTCTTTTATCAGAGCTAAAGGCTGCTACCATACCTTAGATCTAACCACCACTTTAGCGGTCAAGGTAGAAGATAGCCAGAGCAGGTTATCAATATTCCTAAACATGCTATCAATGTCCCGTGGGGCAACCCTCACAATTTTCTTATTTTCGACAAAAATAGTTACCACGTTAAATTATAAGGTGCAACCAATGTAAAGGCCTGCTTTGAAGAGCGTGTCGAATCGAATTTCATATACAACATGCAATTAGTTGCAAGTAACTCATTAAATATAAAAAGGAGGGCAAAGAATAATGAGAATAACTATTTTAAGAAACGTAGCCAATAATGTTTTCGTTCACTATACTCTTTGCACTAAGTGAATATGTTTCTATTCTGGCTTTCTGGAAACAATTTTTGTTTGAGTTGAAGTGCTTATTTGCATACAAATGAAATATAATGCGCAATTTCTTGAACCTCTAGACCCATCTAAATAATATTAAGAAGGGTGTCACCCCCAACTACTTTGAGCTTTTCTAATAGCATTCATTATGCAAATATCCTGTCGCCACCATTAGCACTCCTAATTTTATCTTATATTTGTAAATCTCATTTTTATTTAAGAAACAACGGAGTAATTTTTATCTTCCAATAGTCAGGTATGTTAAAATACGTATAAAACCTTTTAATCTTGATATACATCCATTGCAAGCATATATTTCATTACATTAAACTTGTAAAATCTTGACTTAACCTCGTTAACTCCAACAAGGAGATTCCATTCATGGTCCTCGTGATTGGCAAAATTTTAATTGGTTTCGGGAGAAATCCCACACTGGATGATAAGACCTTTTTTTAAAGGGATGTTAGGCAATGGCTGATTCCTCAGCCATGGCGGAGCTTAACATTCTCTCATCTCTATTGTCTTTTTACTATTGTTCTGTTTTTTGGAATTTTGCTTACAATTTTTTTTTTTCAACTTTGTTGTGCCATCCTGACGTTAATTTCCTTTTAGGTTTTTGTTTCTTTTGTTTCTGTAGGTATATTCTTCCTTCCTCCTCATCCAACGTTTTGGAGCGCCTTATTTTTACCTCATGGTTTATTTGCATCTTCGGAATAAACATTAATGGAACCTGTACCAACCGTGTGTCACACAATTGTACATAATTCCTTTTGTATATAATATGCTTGTATCTTCGCTCTTCCCTCGCACTCAAACGAACATGAAAATTCGTGTCTGCTGTTTTGCTCTGAATATTGTCTGTCTCTCGAACATGTTATGGCCTGTTGCCTTGAGATTTTGTATATAAAGAAGAGTGTTCCTTAATATATAACTCAGTCGATTGCATCCTGCCTTTGAGTTCACAACTCCTCTCTCGGCAGTCACATTGGTGACCCCGGAGTGACCACCAATGTGACGGGCCGAGAGAGGTGGAAGGGGGGGGGGGGGGGGGGGAAGGTGGGAGGAGCGAGTCACTCCGGGGTCACCAATGTGACTGCCGAGAGAGGAGTTGTGAACTCAAAGGCAGGATGCAATCGACTGAGTTATATATTAAGGAACACTCTTCTTTATATACAAAATCTCAAGGCAACAGGCCATAACATGTTCGAGAGACAGACAATATTCAGAGCAAAACAGCAGACACGAATTTTCATGTTCGTTTGAGTGCGAGGGAAGAGCGAAGATACAAGCATATTATATACAAAAGGAATTATGTACAATTGTGTGACACACGGTTGGTAGAAACCTTGTGCTTTACTGTTTTTACGTTTGTCTGTGAACCCTTTAAACTTTGATAATTATTTTAACAAAGTCCAGTAGTGTTCTTTTTTTTTATTTTTCTTTTTTATCTCTGCCGTCTTAAATTATCTGTTCGTAATTAAAGTCAGGATTCCTATAGTTTGTAACATAACAGACTTGTGATTCATCTGATTTATATACATATGTCTGTGTCCGTGTACTGTTTAGTTGTTCAGTGGACTTTTAATCTTTAACCATAGCAAACTTTTATCTAACCCTGCTCCGATTCTCCTCCTCTTATTGGAGGAGGCACTTTCTTGATCCTTAAATTTAAGGGCCAGAGGAATGTCCCCATCTCCAAATTCAAGAGTAGGAAACAGAAAATATATGAACATAAGGGTTGTAGTGGCCGATGTGGTAACGTCCCTGACTGGTGAACGCCAGACTGGGGCTAGAGTCCCGTTGAAGCTCGTTAGTTTCTTTGGTCGCTGCAACCTCACCATCCTTGTGAGCTAAGGATGGCTGGTTTTTGGGAGGCCTATAGGTCTATCTGCTGAGTCATCAGCAGCCATTGCCTGGCCCTTCTTTGTCCTAGTTTGGATGGAGAGGGGCCTTGGGCGCTAATCATAATATACATGGTCAGCCTCTAGGGCATTGTCCTGCTTGATAGGGCAATGTCACTGCCCCTTGCCTCTGCCATTCATGAGTGGCTTTTAATCCTTCAAACTGTGGTTTGAATGATCTCCAATTGCTAATCCTCTTCTAATGGAATTTTAAGAAAATGAAAATTTACCTATTATTTTCAGAAGTTTGGAATAAGGAAGCTAACTCAGTTTGTCCTTGAAACAGCCGTTCCAAGAGGATTATCCCATCTCGTGTCAAAGGGAGCCTACAAAGGGACCTAATTGTAAGCAATTTACTTTTCCTGTACTTAACAACTTTAGAAGGCTACTTCCCATATATATTGGATGCATTCTTACTAATTTGCAAACTTCACACACTCTTGTGAGTTTGGAAAGTGATGATAGGGAAGGGGGGGGGGTGTCAGGAATATCTTGAGTAGAACCTTTGGAAGTGTTCGGAATACTTAGTGGAAAGATGTTCTCCGAAAATTTTTTTTTTTTTTTTTTTTCAAATTTATTGTTGTAGGTATCGTTACCTTTTTGTGTGTGAAATCAAAGAAGGAAATATTAGTGGATCTTGAAAAACAAATAGAACAGCAACCCAAGAGGAAATCTTTGGCTTGAGATCCTACCAAAGCCAGATTTATAATGATGATTTTTGGTTAGGAGAATGAGAAATAAATGGCGCCTTCATATGTGAGTTATGCCAGAATTATTCTATTTCTTTGCTGTTGCGTATCAATACTAAATTATATACAAAATGTATAACATGAATATGTGGAAATTGAATTAAATATAAATTTAGGCCTTAAGCCAAGCACTGTGGTATCAAGGGCCATTCAGCGCTATGTAATGCAAATGAATAAACCATACCTCTACACTCACAATATTTAGTATCATTTTAACTTATAAAACCAATCACACAACTTTCATACAATGACATCTAAATGCGAAATATGAAGGGATTAAAACGATTAGAATATTAATTAATAGAATCAATTAAATCTCGTGATGTAAACCAATACTCTGTATACATTTTTTTCAAGTTCAGAGTATTACAAGTTTCCCCCAGTATATCTCTTAAAGGTTTATAAGAAATGCAGTTGAGTTCATGAAAGTGGACCGCATAATGTGCCGCAAGAAGAGTGTTAAATGGCACTCGGTATAATTTGTATATTGGAACATTAATATGGAATCACCGTTATGACTACCAAGCCAAGAGCCTTAAGAAGTGTGGTATTATCACCCACAATTTAGCCATATTCTGCAAAATATTTCCGACATAACCAACAGCTGCCATGTTGATGTTGCCTATAGCCACAAATAGAAGTATCCATTAAGGATTCGATCAGATACTCGAGGAAACCTTTGTGTACTCTTTTGTCACCTCATCCAATGACTTTTCCATGTTCGTGGTGGCCTATTTGGTAACGTCCCTGACTGGTAAACTCCAGACTGGGGTTCGAGTCCCGCTCAAAATCGTTACTTCCTTTGGTCGCTGCAATCTCATAATCCTTGGGAGCTAAGGAGGGGGGGGACCCTATCTGCTGAGTCATCGGCAGCCATTGCCTGACCCTCCTTGATCCTAGCTTGGTTTGAAAGGGGGTTTGGGTGCTGATCATATGTATGTATGGTCAGTCTCTAGGGCATTGCCCTGCTTGCTAGGGCAATGTTGCTGTCCTTTGCCTCTGCCATTCATGAGCGGTCTTTAAGCCTTTAAATAACATTTTGTTTTCAGCTCTCATTCCAATTGCACAACTGTTTAGCCTTTAAAGACTACAACTCTTTCATAACAGCTTGAAAATTTTACGTTTCTTTTGTTGATTGAAAGGAAAGTTTTTCCTTGTTTTATAAGCAATAAGACTCTTCTTCCCTTTCTTGATAGAGTGACGCAAAACTAAATCGTACCCTGATAACTTTTATTGCACTATGATGACAAGAATATTACTTTTTCATTTTACATTAGAGATTGGACCGTTTGAATGTGATAACTCGAATCATAGCTAAGAGAGAGAGAGAGAGAGAGAGAGAGAGAGAGAGGAGAGAGAGAGAGAGAGAGAGAGAGAGAGAGGAGAGAGAGAGAGTAGTTTGTTAATTTCCACATTTTTTTTACAAATAAAAGATGAATATCATGACAGTAGCATTCATACTCATGCATATTACGCGCAAATACCCAAAGTCAGTTAAATGCCTTCCTTAAATAAAGCAAATCAGTCGGAAGTCCATACCTTGAATTCAGAATAAAATTATAACAGTAGCAGTAGTAGAAGCATCATCAGCAGCACCAATAGTAGTAGAAGAAGCAGCATTAGCAGTATTAGCAGTTGTTGCAGTAGAAGTGGCAGCAGTAGAAGTAGTAAAGTACAAGGTCCCATTAATGTTTAGTCCAAAGCTTCAAATAAACCAAGAGATAGAAATAAGGCGCTCCAAAATGAAACAGACTCTTCTCTTAATTAAGTTGCTAATGCTAATCACTAAAACACGTTCGGAATCACTTATTTTTCCTTTTTAAGAAACAAGGACAAGGTTATTCAACAGAACAGGAGGTTATGGGAAGAGGGTCAAGGAACACAGCGATGTCGTTAAAGGTGAAGTTGATTATAATTCTAAATTGAGGGAAAGGTTTTCTAAACGGTCAGTCCTGTGACCAGCTAAAAGGTAACTTATTCGGTCCCGTAATACATGGTGAAAAAATTAGGAAATGAGTTCTCTCTCTCTCTCTCTCTCCTCTCTCTCTCTCTCTCTCTCTCTCTCTCTCTCTCTCTCTCTCTCCTCTCCCTCTCTCTCTCTCTCTAGCAATGTTTACGAGGAGATGAAATATGCCCTGGGAAAACTGCATAATGAAATCTCGACAAAAAATGATAAAAAAAACTAAGATAAAAACATTTTGGCTCGACGTTCCCATGATATGAGAAATCCGATAAAATTACAATGACATGTCAAATATACTGGTTACTTCGTCTCGCCGTTGTAAAGTCATTGTCAGAATGATTTCAAGGTTGCATCTTGAGTGTTTGAACTCAAGAAAAAGACAAACAAAATCAAACATCAAATATCCCAATTTTTACGTTATTTCGACTTTGAATGTAAAGAGGACAGAGGACAAAGTTCATTGTTCATGTACATCTCGCTCTCTCTCTCTCTCTCTCTCTCTCTCTCTCTCTCTCTCTCTCTCTCTCTCTCTCTCTCTCTCCTATTGTCAAAGTTGCCTCTTAAACCTATGAAGGTCAAACACCCCTGGAAATACAAAAGGAGATAGCGAGTTTCAAGCTCTATCAGCAAACCTCTGGAAGTACAAAAGGAGATAGATTTCCAAGCTCTACCAACAGTCTTCTAGAAATATGAAAAGAGATAGAGAGTTCCAAGCTCTATTAACAAACCTCTGGAAATACAAAATGAGAGAGTTCCAAGGCCTATCAACAAACCTATGGAAGTACAAAATAAAATAGAGAGTTCCAAGTTCTATCAACAAACCTCTGGAAATATAAAAGGAGATAGCGAGTTTCAAGCTCTATTAACAAACCTCTGGAAATACAAAAGGAGATAAGAGTTCCAAGCTCTATCAACAAACCCCTGAAAGTACAAGAAGAGATAACAAATTCGAAGCTCTATCAACAAACCTCAAGAAATACAAGATGACATAGCGAGTTCCAAGCTCTATCAACATACCTCTGGAAATACAAAAGAAGATATGGAGTTCCAAAATCTATTAACAAACCTCTGGAAATACAAGAAGAGTTAACAAATTCGAAGCTCTATTAACAAACCTCTGGAAATACAAAATGACATAGAGGTTTTGAAGCTGTATCAACATACCTCTGAAAATACAAAAGAAGATAGAGAGCTCCAAACTCTATCAACAAACCTCTGGAAATACAAAAGGAGATATGGAGTTCCAAACTCTACTCTATTAACAAACCTCTGGAAATACAAGAAGAAAGACCACAAATTCAAAGCTCTATCAACAAACCTCAGAAAATACAAAAGGAGATAGCAAGTTCCAAACTATATCAACAAACCTCCGGAAATGCAAAAGGAGATAGCAAGTTCCAAGTTCTATCAACAAACCTCTGGAAATACAAAAGGAGATAGCAAGTTCCAAACTGTATCAACAAACCTCCGGAAATACAAAAGGAGATAGCAAGTTCCAAACTTTATCAACAAACCTCCGGAAATATAAAAGGAGATAGCAAGTTCCAAGTTCTATCAACAAACCTCTGGAAATACAAAAGGAGATAGCAAGTTCCAAACTCTATTAACAAACCTCCGGAAATACAAAAGGAGATAGCAAGTTCCAAACTGTATCAACAAACCTCTGGAAATACAAAAGGAGATAGCAAGTTCCAAACTCTATTAACAAACCTCCGGAAATACAAAAGGAAATAGCAAGTTCCAAGTTCTATCAACAAACCTCAGAAAATACAAAAGGAGATACTCAGTTCCAAGTTCTATCAACAAACCTCTGGAAATACAAAAGGAGATAGAAAGTTCCAAACTCTATTAACAAACCTCCGGAAATACAATAGGAGATAGCAAGTTCCAAACTGTATCAACAAACCTCTGGAAATACAAAAGGAGATAGCAAGTTCCAAACTCTATTAACAAACCTCCGAAATACAAAAGGAAATAGCAAGTTCCAAGTTCTATCAACAAACCTCTGGAAATACAAAAGGAGATAGCAAGTTCCAAACTCTATTAACAAATCTCCGGAAATACAAAAGGAGATAGCAAGTTCCAAACTGTATCAACAAACCTCTGGAAATACAAAAGGAGATAGCAAGTTCCAAACTGTATCAACAAACCTCTGGAAATACAAAAGGAGATAGCAAGTTCCAAACTCTATTAACAAACCTCTGGAAATACAATTGGAGATAGCAAGTTCCAAACTGTATCAACAAACCTCTGGAAATACAAAATTACATAGAGAGTTCCAAGCTCTATCAACATACCTCCGGAAATACAAAAGAAGACAGAGAGTTCCAAGCTTTATCAACATACCTCTGGAAATACAAAAGAAGATAGCGAGTTCCAAACTATCAAACAAACCTCTTGAAATACAAAATGGGATAGAGAGTTCCAGGTTTCCCATGCAATGGGATAGATGCAGCAATTAAGAAACAAGGATAGGAACTTCCTTCAGACTTCACATGTGAAAGTAAGATAAACAGCCCAACACGGGAACTGGAAAGTGTTCAAGTCTCAACAAATGAAGGGGAGGTTGACATTTCCAGTAACATGATTAAGAGACAGAAGGTAGAGTAGAGAGGTTCGAACTTCATGGGCGAAGGAAATGTAAACAAAAGAAGGAGGAGAGTTCCAGCCTTCAAAGGTAAAGGGAAGGTTAATATTTTCCATCTTCAAAAAAAAAAAAAAAAAAATGTAATTAAAATGGTTAGGGTTTATGCACACATACTTAAGCTTTAATTGTAATAATTTTACCTTTTGAAGCACCTTTTATGTGCAAAGGCTCACGGAATACCATATTACTTAATACCCGGAAGCGACAGACTGAAGGGGGAAGGCTTAATGATGTATGTGGCTTCAGGTATACCAACAGTTGGCTAAGACTGTGTTATGCCTCACGTACAATTTGGAAAAATTACTTTACAGGATCCAAATCACGCACGATGACTAATCTCTCTCTCTCTCTCTCTCTCTCTCTCTCTCTCTCTCTCTCTCTCTCTCTCTCTCTCTCTCTCTCTCTCTCATCATATGATTTTACTATTACTATTATTATTATTATTATTATTACTAGCCAAGCTACAACTCTAGTTGGAAAAGCAAAATCTTATAAGCCCAAGGGCTCCAACAGGGAATAATAGCCTAGTGAGGAAAGGAAACGAGGAAATAAGTAAACGATATGACAAGTAATGAAAAATTGAAATAAAATGTTTTAAATATTTTAAAAAACATTAACAACATTAATTGATATTTACTATAATCTAACTGATTTTTCCAAGCCATTCACCTCTCTTATTTCCTCCAGACCCAGCATTAAGTTCACTTTTCCCTCGCCCTTACAGAACCAGAAGTAGCTCACACGAATCGTTTAATAATTGCGGTTTATTCCAGACCAGGTCCAATAAATACCTAGTAGACCCGAACAACAGCCGTAATTCTCGTATTATTATTGGTGAGCCGCACCGCGGCCATGTGCTTTAATGACTTGTTTTCGTAGAAGCCCAATGATTGGCTGAGGGGTTCGGCTAGTTTTTGTGGAGGGAACTTTAATGGGGAATAAAACCGTGGAATTGAGGGAAAAGGTAAAGAAAAAAGATTATTGATTTAATACGGCACACCGTTTTACATGCGGACATTTGCCTACAAGCGCTAAACAAGAGTGCACGCACGGTACGTACGCATATACAAATAAATGTATCTATATAATAGCGTACTTTCCATTGAGCTCCGCAAGGCACTAGAAGAGTTGTAAGACCCAGGCCTACATGGCTGAAGACTATGAAACGCAAAGTAGGAGATATTTGATGGAGAAATATTGGTTTAAAAGCTCAAGAGAGAGACGACTGGCGAAATCTAACCGAGGCCCTTTGTGTCAATAGGCGTGGGAGGAGATGATGATGATATAATAGTGTACACAATCCGTCACAAATAACGGGAAAATATTTATTTCGGTAGGGGACCCTCTTTCATGCAAGTTTGACTGAAGATAATGGCTACCTCAGTGGTGTTAATTTTTATAATACACCTTTCCTATTGATCTAATCATTCTTAAAAAAGTACACTTTTTTGAGTAAAAAACTCATTCATTTGCTGATGAGTTTTCTGTATATCCTCTCTAATTGTAGTGCTGTTGAGAAGATTGGATCAATAGGAAAGGTCTCTTATAGATTTAACGCCACTGAGGCAGCCATTATCTTCAATCAATATAGCTAAATATTTTGATAGATATGCACACGTACGCACGCGCGCACACACATTCAACCTTTCCTACCCTGTCTCCCTTTCCTAACTATAACACACTGGTTTAGGCAATTTGTGGGATATTGTTGTTTTTTGAGCGGTGACCCGTCCGCATGACAGGAAAGAAATATATATATATATATATATATATATATATATATATATATATATATATATATATATATATATATATATATATATATATGTGTGTGTGTGTGTGTGTGTATGTATATATATATGTATGTATGTATGTATGTAAATATATATATATATATATATATATATATATATATATATATATATATATATATATATATATATATATATATAA
>NC_090729.1:127223107-127288107 GCF_036898095.1 Palaemon carinicauda
TATAAAATCATATCAGAATTCCTCCATGTAATCTTTCTTTTTAAATCCTAGAAAGTAAAAATAATTACTCAAAACTGAAGTCTGCATAAAGAGAAGGAAATATGTACGGAAACGTCATATAGATATACTGCTTTAAAAATGATAGAAAAATTGGCTAGATTTACATGAGTGCTTTTAAAGTAGACAGTTATACAAAACCTAGAATTCCCTTTAAGGGTATACTGCGGTTAAATCTAGATAGCAGAAGTAAATAACGAAGTGAAGATTCTTAACAAACGCACCAAGCTGAAAGTGAACACAGTAAGAGGAAACTAGAATTCTTCCATAAAAGAAAAGGGGAGGAAAACCGAATTGCTACAGAACAGAAGCAAAAGGAAGCCAACATCCATGCAGGATGACGAGCGCTTTTAAAATATCCCTGTTACAACTGGGAGGAGATTGTAAGCCCTGACGTGACTAAAGCTACTTTGATGAAGGGAATTGGTGCGCAGCCAGCCAACCTGTTCGCTCGGACTTTTTTTTTTTTTATTCTCGCGGAATTACGTCGAAAATACGGGTTAGGGATATGAATGGCCTTTTTTATTCTAATGTATGATAAAAGATTTAAGGTTATTGTGTCTTCTCGTCTTCATCAAACGTCGTTTCTCAGAAGCTTATTATGGTTACATTGTTGCTGATGAAAATCATATACGTGGCAAATTTTTTTTACGTTGAACAGGCTGATATAAGTCTTTTTATACTGTAGTTTATATATGAAGAATCTGTTTTTATGTTGCTAGTGATTTTTAAATATTTTATTTTAATTGTTCATTACTTCTTATATCGTTTATTTATTTCCTTATTTCCTTTTCTCACTGGGATATTTTTCCTTGTTGGAGCCCTTGGGCTTATAGCATCTTGCATGTCCGACTAGGGTTGTAGCTTAGCTATTAATAATAATAATGATAATATTGATAATAATAATATTAATGATAATAATAATGATAACAACAACAATAATAATAATAATAATAATAATAATAACAATAATAATAATAATAATAAAAGCATAAATTCGTAAATAACCATGAAATTGTTTACGCCGACTGCTTCGGAAATTGTACCTTTTACTTCATGTTTTTTGTATGGGGATACTTCACCCTTGTACAGTATCCACATCACCGATCTTTAACTCTGCATTAGTTCGCAGGTACATGTCTCCCACTTCCTCAGCTTACTTGCTTAGAATGGCACTCACAAGGGTCAACTGTCCTTCATGCCATTCATCTTTATAACGTAGAATTTTTTACTTTCAATTTATATCCTGACCCATTTATCCTTAGTAGCTATATAGGAGGCAAATCATGTAAGAAATATAGTGAATAGATGCTCTTTATTAACTCCGTATTATAATATATATATATATATATATATATATGTGTGTGTGTGTGTGTGTGTGTGTGTGATCTCCAATACAGGGTCTTTAGAATTAAAGTTTAATGAAAGATTGAAAAAAGCAAATCAGAGGATGGGTAGGTTAAGAAAAATTTGAAAATCAAATTGCCTGAAATTTCATATAAAAATCAGACTATATATTAGTTTAGTGAGATCGGTGTTACTCTATGGACATGAGTCGTGGTATGACAATGAAACAATCTCCAATAGATTTAGTAGATTTGAGAACAAAGCCCTTAGAAAGATATTGGGAGTTGAATGGCAGGACAGGATTAGAAATGAAACTATAGAGAGATTGCTCGAGTGCCATATGTGGATGATATCATGGTGAGGAGTGGATGGAGAAGATTTGGGCATGCTCTTTGACCTCCCCAGGAGAGATTAGTTCACCAAACGTTCAGCTGGGCTCCACAAGGCATTAGAAGAGTTGGGAGACCCAGGCCTACATGGCTGAAGATTATGAAGCGCGAAGTAGGAGATAATGAATGGAGAAGTATTGAATTAAAAGCTCAAGATAGAGACGACTGGAGAAATATAACCGAGGCCCTTTACGTCAATAGACGTAGGAGGATATGATGATGATTTATTTACACACACATATATATATGTATATATTATATATATATACATATATATATATATAATATATATACACACACATATATATATATATAGTGTGTGTATGTATACACACACACACATATATATATATATATATATATGTTGGTGTGTGTATGTATACACACACACACACACATAATATATATATATATAATCGTGCACTAAAACAAAGAATTTATTTGTATCTCGTTCCGCATTGCTGTGTGAATAACTAAAGACTTTAAACCTTCTCTTTACATCCTGATTTTAACATTAGAGGGCGCTTGGCTTGGCTTTTCTTCATGCTCTGAGTGAAGCATGAAAATAAGAAATCTCAAGGCTTGCGAGCATACTGATTTAATTTCATGGAGTTCTTCCTTTTTCTTATCTATTGTAATTTAAGATTTTGATTGCAACCGAAGAATATAGAATGGCATTTCTTGTATGAGTATTGATTTTATCAATCGAGATTGTTTTATTATTAATTGAATGCATTTAAGATTAGAATTAAAATGAGTAGTTAATCGTATAGAACTGATATTGACTTTTGAAAACATGCATTATTATTATTATAGCAATTATTATTATTATAGCAATTATTATTATTATTATCATCATTATTGCTATTATTATTATTCTAATAATTATAATTATTATTATCATATTATTATTATTGTTATTATTATCATAATTATTATTACTAGCTAAACTACAACCCTTATTGGATAGGCAGGATGTTTTATGTACTTCTGAACCGCTGAACCGTCTTGTGTCTGAGTCCATCGATTCTCAGTACCCAAGAAACTATCAGGGAATTCTGAGAACAACCACCAAAGGGATATTCAATGGCCCTACTTCTTGAATTCACTACCTGAGACGCTTATGAAAGTCTCGAAAGAAGATAAACAAGTATATCGTTTTTCCAAATACTTGAAAGCTTATGGCACGAGAACCAATAACGGTTTATCTCTTTGATCTCCGGTGTTCTTATCCTTAGTGGTGTGTTTTTTTTTTTTTTTTTTTTTGGGGGGGGGGGCTGGGGGTTGGGGGGTGGGAGTGGGGCCAAGAAGGCGTGCTTCCGAGGAATTGTAAGTTTGACACAGGAAGGGTGGGGGGGGGGAGGTTGTCGCTATCCGAAAACAGTATGAAAATTCCTTGGTATTGAAGAATTTGGGTTATTTCATGTTTCAAGCCTGTCAACGTCATAGAAGCCTTGACTCATTGATTATGGTATATATATATATATATATATATATTTATATATATGTGTGTGTAGTGTATATATATATATATATATATCATCAGCAACATCTCCTCTTACGCATATCAACGCAAAGGGCCTCGGTTAGATTTCGCCAGTTGTCTCTATCTTGACCTTTTAAATCAATACTTCTCCATTCATATATATATATATATATATATGTGTGTGTGTGTGTGTGTATGCATATATATATATATATATATATATTTATATATATATACAGTATATATATGAATATATTATATATATATATATATATATAAATATATATATATATATATATAAATGTATATATATACATATATATATATATATACATGTATATATACGTACATAATATAAATATAAGAACATTTAAAAGCAGTTACGTTTCCTATACGCACACATGTAAATCTGTATAAGTTCTCTTGCATTTCTGTAAACAAAACTTTGTAACTGCGTTCTGTTATATGAATAATTCAAATTAATCAGCGGCAGGTAAACTTGAATTAAGGCCATAATTGCGCTTTGGTTCACATGGATTTTGGAATATTAAATTTAGGTCTTTTGCTCTGGAATTTGAAAGTTATTACACTTATCAGGAATGAGAATTTGCGAAACGTATATTTATGATCCATATATATATTTTTTTGTGGGGTTTAACAATATTAGAAAAGTAGAAGACTTTTGCTAGCTATCACTTGGAGCAACTAAAATTCACACTTCTGTTTGCTGGTATACTAAATGATTTACAGAATTCGTTTCTGTACAGTAATGGTAGTTATTACCAGCTCTGAAGCTTACAGATGTCGTACAAATCAATTTAATGAGTTAAATCTCGTATTCTATAAACTCGTTGGTTGAATCTCTCAAAATTATAATTGAAGCCTTCATAATCTACTGTTGCGATGAAAATTATTTAAATCGTTGCTTCTTAATACAAAATTTATCTTTAAATTCAAAGAGTTTATTGGTTCCCTGTTGTAAATACATATCGAATATATTATTCTTAATTCTGATATTATTACCTCCATCAACGAAGTTGGAAGGTTATGTTTTACCCCCTGTTTGTGTGTGTGTCTGTTTGTGAACAGCTTCCTGGCCACAATTTTAATCGTAGTGTAATGAAACTTGCAGGGATTAACTGTTATGTAAAAAGCTGGAAATTATTAAATTTTGAAGGGCAAGGTCACGGTTAAGCAAAATGTCCAATTCACGTAATTAGTCATAATCTTGGACATCGTTGTCACAAAGACTTGAAAGTTAGTTCATATTTCAGAGTATGAAAATCCTCGCCAATGAATACATGTTAAGGTCAAAGGTAAAGGTTTGAGCAAAAAGGTCGAGAAATAAGCTGCCGAGGTTGATGTCTTTGCTTAACTGAGTGTCCCTCTAGTTTTAAATGTATTTGATCTCTCTTAATTTTGGAAGCGAAAAGTCTAAATTGTTGCTCAGGACTTTAGAACTCTTTGTTTTATTAGTTCAAGGTCTCAAAATTATAACTCCCGAGCATAGTCATTAAGACTGTTAATTCCTTTTTCAAAAGAGACTATAATCTAATATTTTGAATTTGACATTCGGTTTGGATTAATTTGTAGCTCTGTATTTTCTCGGAAGATGAGGATTATTGCTCATGACTCAATTAACTCTAATAATCGAGTTGATCATCTCGGTCTGAAGTAGGATGGATTAACAGCATTTTTAGACTCTGATCATGACTTTTAACTCGTTCATCTTGATCGCTTCCAAAATAGTGACAGGTAAAATTTCAGAATCAATTGAGTATCTCAAGATACCCAATGTTTCCAATGAACAATAATAAAATTTTCTTAATCATAATTTTGAGACTTTAAAATGTTTTAACAAGATTCAAATCAAGATTGTCGACCAGGACACATCTCTAAGAAGCTTTGAAGTTTCAAGTTATTTAATAGTGTAGCGTGTTTCAATAGTAAGCCCGTATTGGGATCTCTTGAAATTTAAGCGTTAACACTTCCACTGCTCACAAGTTCAATAATATTGGCTCTGAAAGTCTAGTTTGTATTGATTTTCCTTCTCTGAGCAAGGTTTTGCCTGTCGACCAGCTCCATAAGGACATGTAAATTCTTAATTATATTAATGATAATGATAATATATCCTAATTAATTGCTAATTTAGTATTTTGACTCTCTACTCAAAATGTCTTATAATGAATAAAAAGTATAACCTTTAATTTGTGCTTCAGGGTAAATGTAGTTCGTTGGGACAGCTGTAAGCTTTCTTATTACTTGTCAAATCGATTATTTTATGGTTGTTTGTTTTGTTTTGAAATACGATAATATGAGGCTAGTTTTACGATTTGCGAAATTTTATGATTTAGTATTACCTTGCCAGTAGTAAAGCCAGTTGGATAGCAAACACAAGGTAGAGAGTTAGTTTTAGGGTGAGCTGAGAAAACGGCAGTCTAAGGGAAATCGCATGGGGGTATAGCACCCCCCCCCCCCCCCCGTAGGTAACTAGGTAAGGATACGGCTCTTATGGTAGGTAAGACGGGAACTTCAAGTTAGGTGGTGTTCTTGTGTTCGTTTCCCTTTTAAAATGGGGGTTTTCAGTCATAACCTTTGAAATTTTACACCCAAAGAACTACAAGTAGTCTTGTATTTCATCTAGATCTTCTAGTTTTCCTTATTTTCTATCATAAATTACTATGATTATGAACTACAAATTCTTCGATTGAATGAAAACCTGAACAGAATATATTTCAAAACAATTTAAATCATCAAAGGCGTACATTTAATTTCATGCGATTTTCAAAAACAAAAAACTCTTGAATCAAAATAAATAAAACAATGAAGAAAGGAGATCCAGATTAAAAATGAAAGATCACACTCGCATTTCCTTTATCTATAACAAAAAAATAACGAACCAGATTGCATTTTCCCTTTTCTTTTTTCTACCTTTGTTGAAATGGCCTTTTCTTATATCTCTCGTCTGAGCAATTTTTATCTTTCTTTAATGATACTGGAGTAAGACCTCGACACAGACTCAGGTGCATAGCGTTCGACCCCCCCCCCCCCCCAAAAAAAAAAGACCTGTTGAAAATAATGAGGGCGCAACAGTCCTTGTTGCAAACGCACCAGCTGTGTTTGTTGTTTACGTAATATTGCAATGAAAATTCCTTCCAAATAACGAGAGCAATCTGCGTTTTTGTATGTGTGTGTTCTTTGTTGCGTATTAAAAAAGAATATTTTGTGTCTCTATTGCATAGTATGATATAGACGTAATAGTAATTCCCTCTTATGTTGTATCACACTTGACATTTTAGGATTCAGGTTTCCGAATCTGGCGATTTGCTTATTCTTCAGCTTTTGATATTATTAAACCATGAACACATCCATATATATATATATATATATATATATTTGTGTTTTATGACTTTTATGGGTGTATGTATATATATGTTTACAATTGTATATATATACATATATTTATATATATATATATATATATATATACATGCTCTAGATATCAAACCAATTCCCTTGCCACCAAAAAGTCGGACAACAGTAGCTTCTTAAGACCATCTCATAACACTTGTAATCTATCGTGTTATCCATTTTTCACTTCCATAGAGGAAAATGGCTCAACAGTCCTCTTCCTAAAGTCTGTTCCAAGTCTTTTGCACACACCCTGCTACCTTACTTACTACACCTGTTTAATTCACGCCTTCTTTTATCCTCTCACAATCTATCGTATCTATTCTGAAACACCTTTACAAATCAACCTATGTTATTATTCCATCATTCATATCAACATTCATTGCTCCACGTCTAATTTCTGTTTAACTTCATATTGCTTCCATTTTTTATTATACTTCTTAATTCTTGCTATATTTTTTTTCTTTTGTAAACTCATCCAAATGCTTTCATTAGCTTTTGCACTTTTTATTTTTTTCCAGTAATCTTACTGACTACCATACCATTTATAAACATCAAGATCTCCCTTCTTAATTTGTGACCTATTTTATTATCCAAGCATTGTTTACTTACGTTTAGCATATATGCATACATACAAACATACACACACATACATATATATGTATATATATATATTTACATATCGTATATACAAATATATATATATGAATACACAGTTTATATATATACACACACACACACACATATATATATATATATATATATACATATATATATACACACACAGTATATATATATATATATACACAGTATAATATATATATATATATATACACAGTATATATATATATATATATACACACAGTATATATATATATATATATATAAGAAACATATAAATAAATAAGAGGAAGTGATACAAGAATGAAGAACATTGAGCTGCCAAGAGTCAATCTTAACAGCAGCTGGGGCTGAAAATCAATCTTTCTTCTCTCACGCAAGATTGAATGATGCGTCTATTGGAATATCTGGGCATGAATGGGTGATGAAAAGGGGGAATCTCTGATAGATATTCCTTTTCCATTAAGAATTCGGGATTTTTATGGCGTTTGAGATTCAGAACAGTAGCAATACATGGAAATTAATATCGCCCCTTCTCTCCTCTCTCCTCTCTCTCTCATCTCTCTCTCTCTCTCCGGCCCCCGAAAGATTATAGATATAAATTCAACCGCTACATTAAAATGATTGAATACTTTCATTCTTTCAATATAATAACAGGAATTAAAGTCTATGTCAGATAAAAAAAAAAAAAAAAAAAAAACAAGAAACAAAAGATGAATCATAACCCCCGATCAATGAAAGAACAGAATAGCCGAGTGACCTTGAAATATAAAGACTTCAAGGAACTCCAAATGAATCACCTTGTAAAATAAACAGTAAACCATCACAGTTATTATGTAAAGCCTTAAGTCAATTACTTCCTTATATGGAAAATAGCGTGAAAATACAAGTGATATATGCAATGATTACAAATATTCTTCAAAGTGGTCTATTTATAAACATTGTAGTCTAAAAAATAGTAAAGGTCGTTCATGTAGTGACACGTAGGCGTATATACAGTACGCACACCCAGTCACTCAGATATATATATATATATATATATGCGTGTGTGTGTGTAATACGTGTATGATGCAATGGGCATTGATACTTATATAAGAGATTACGTATGTATGCTATAATATATTCATTGTTATTGTTATGTAATGAGAGAGAGAGAGAGAGAGAGAGAGAGAGAGAGAGAGAGAGAGAAAAAAAAAAAAATTATGTGCTGGAATAAACTAGAATTTATCATGTAGCAGCAACAAATCTTATTACGAAGTATATTTTGTGAAATCAACTATCAGATGATTGTTTAAATTAATTTAATACTACAATTAATTGATTATTTTGGAATCCTGCTTTAAAGAATTAAGTTGGGCTAGAAGACAATAATAGAGATAGAATTGGCACATAAAGACATTCAAGTATACATAGAGTATATATGTATATATATATATATATATATATATGTGTGTGTGTGTGTGTGTGTGTATATACATATGTGTATATGTATAAATATGAAAATAGAATCTCATGAATTATATTAACCTACATTAAATGTCATGAACAATTTGAAATCGACGTTATTTTTATTCAGGAAATTATTTTTTTTTCAAATGTACAGAAGAAATATATTTATGAAGTGAAGAAAAATGAATGGTTTTGTATCTAAATAATAGAAATTAGGTTATTATGTTAGAAAAAAAATTGTCTTCGAAAAAATATTTTTTTTTACCACTTACCACTTTGTAGCCCAAATACTTCTTCCTTGGTCTCTAATGTAATGTAATCTTCTCATGAATGTTGTGGTGGTTGATATTTTCATTGAAGAAAAATCTTGATAGATTAAAACTCAAAAAGTTACCAAAATAATTACATGAGTCTCTTTGACAAGCAATTGTAAAACATTAAATAAGAGAAGAGATGTTAAGATATAATGTTTGGTAAAACTCCTGAAATTATTTGGACGAATATACTTCACAAAACACAACCATCATTCCAAACTACTACCTTTTAAAAATCACATTATCACTAGTAAAAAATAAGATATTTCGTAGACAAAATTAATGAATGCTACGACAAAAAAAAAAATAAAACATGAAATTTAGTGACAAAAAAGGTGTCAAAATAGATCAAAATGTCACTAGAAATGTACAAGTTCACATCAAAACAAACACTACGTAAACCTCCTTCCTCAAAAGTATGTATATATGAGTCTCCTTTTGAAAATGGGTGAGACGCAGGGGGTGGCAGGAATTCTACATGGACACTACTACTTGTAAAAGGGTGACTGAACGTCACCTGACTACACACACACACCTGGCGCTAAATAGCGTTTCCTCACGCAAGTTTCGTACAGAGAACTAATGCATTGGACCTCTTTGTTTATCCGTCCAAATGACTCCAGCAGGCTCGCTTATTACCTAGTATTCGACTACGCCAAGTTCACTAAGCAGGAATGAAGACGAAGGATGCGACAGGTAAAGGAAATGGGGAGGTCGAATGGCGTAGAGTTTTCAAGCAACGAGAAGGGAGGAAAGTGACACGAGAGGCGGTTTGGCGGACGGCCAACCTCTACGACTGCCGAGCACACACTGAGCTCCTCCTGGTCTGGAGGCACTTCGCATTCTGGGCCGAACTTCCCAAGGCCAAGCCGAATCAGCGGTGCACTGCTACCGCTTTCTATTTTCCTTGTCGATGAGAGAGAGAGAGAGAGAGAGAGAGAGAGAGAGAGAATTAGTGTGTCCTCATCTATTGAGTGGGGAATATTTTGTGGAAATATCAGCAGCCTGATATATCAACGTCGGTAAAAGAAGCAGATACATGAAACGAATTTTTTTTCAAAAGATTCACTGTCCTCTCCAGACCTCGAAATAAAAAACTTCACGGTTTCTCCAGTTACCAACACCCAGACACGGCCAGCCAACAAAAGCGGTCACAGGCGGGTAAACTTGCATTCATCATTTCTCAAATTCTCATGTGTTGGTCATTGGGACTGGCGACTGTCCCGGGAATCTCTCTCTCTCTCTCTCTCTCTCTCTCTCTCTCTCTCTCTCTCTCTTCAAACGCCTGAAAAAAACACCTTGAACGTCCCGCAAAAAAAAAGAAAATCAGACATGTTTAAAAGATGAGTTTTCCTGCCTCGAGTCAGATACAGACAGCTCAGAATGTGATAGGAGTGCGTTTCTCCACAGAGAAAATTGAGTATGTGCAAAAACAAGTCAGATGAGATTGGGCATGTGCAAAAGCAAGCCAGCAATTACAAATACCTGTAGAATGCACTCGTCTTCATGATAACACCTCTCTCTCTCTCTCTCTCCTCTCTCTCTCTCTCTCTCTGAATATAATGCTTCCTATCACTAGTAATAATACAGCATATTATTAGTATACAGTCAGAATGGAAATAATGAGTAAATATATATATATATATACATATATATATATATATTATATATATATATTTATTTATTAGGCATGTGTGTTTACTCATTGTTTCCTAGTTCGTCAATCCTCCGTCTTCTCTTCGTTCCCCTGCTTCATTTACAATCTCTAGGGACACAGTCTACTGTTGTTAGTGTTCATCTATTATCTGTAATTTTCATGTCCATTTCTTTTTCTTACATGTCAAAACATCGTATACTTAAGTTTGCTCTCGTATCCATGTTGCTTATTTTCTGTTTCTCTTTGTTATTCCCATCATTATTCATTCCATAGCCCTTTGAGTTGTAACTAGCTTATGTTCTAAGATTTTTGGTAGGATGATTTGATTAAATGCTTTTCTTTTTACAGAAAGTGGCATTTAATTTTCATAATCTCATTTTTGTTTACCAAAGCTCCCCATTGCATACTTATCCTTCTCTTAATTTCGGTCTCATGTACTGGGGGGAACCACTTGGGGAAAGACTTACTATCTTTCCTACGTGTGTATTTCAATAAAAAATCTTAGAGTTTCGTCCATAACCCTTATCTGTTGCCTCTCTTTATTTTGATAGAATATTATCTTCGTTTTACTCATATTCATTTTCAGTCCTACATTTCTGTTTTTTTTCAAATCTTCAATAATCTTTATATGAATTATATATCTATATATATATATATATATATATATATATTTATATATATATATATGTATATATATATATATATATATGTGTGTGTGTGTGTGTGTGTATGTGTGTATACAGTATATATCTAGATTTACACTTTATATATGTATGTCTGTTACAAGAGTATGTAACACATTAAAACATGGAAAGCAACGCTCAATCACGTACACCCTAGAAACTAGTTCCTAACTCACGTTAGGGTCGAACCTCAAACTCTCAAGAAGTGATAGACAAGATCACTACCAACCAAGTTGACAGAAGACATAAAAAACGTTGAAATCTAAATACTTACACAGTACCTAAGCAGACACTGTGGTAGCTTACACAACTTATTACTAGGGAGTAATCTCCAACTTCGTGACCCACCAGTGGACTGGAAGTAGTTTCAGTAGATTCCAACTCCTTTCATGGTTATTATTATTATTACTTACGAGCTACAACACCCAGTTGGAAAAGCAGGATGCTATAAGCCCAGGGGCTCCAACAGGGAAAATAGCTACGTGAGGAAAGGAAAAAAGGAAAAGGAAATATTTTAAGAGAGTAACAACAATAAATATCTCATATAATAAACTATAAAAACTTTAACAAAACAAGAGGAAGAGAAATAAGATAGGAGTGTGTGCTCGAGTGTACCCTCAAGCAAGAGAACTCTAACCAAGACAGTGGAAGGCCATGGTACAGAGCTATGGCACTACCAAGACTAGAGAACAGTGGTTTGATTTTGGAGTGTCCTTCTCCTATAAGAGCTGCTTACCATCAGCTAAAGAGGTCTCTTTAGTTGGTAGCAGTCTTACCTTTTATTTGAGAGTCCCAGGTTTGAATCTGATGTTAGATGAAAATATAATGCTAATGCATGATCATGCTTTTATAAGCATATAGGGGAAGCATTTTCTTAGATTCGTATCTCTGTATTTATGTATATATCTGTAATTATTAATGGTTTAGAAGCAGGTGGTTAGTTCAATAAGTACCTTAACCTTAAGATTGATTGATAATTACAGGTTTTGATATGGTATGTCTGAACTTTTACAAGAAATAGTTTTCTTACGAATGGTTTTTACGTCTCATTGGACAATTTCATTTTCTCAGAATCCAGTTAGGTTATGTAAAAACTACTGATCAGCATGTGATTGTCATTGTGTTTTGTGCTAATCACTTTATGTATAACTGATATTTTTTCCAAATTTTGTTTCAAATAGGAAACTAGAAAAATTACATTTCACATTAAACTCATTTGAATAGTAAATGGAAAAACTATAGAACTTATTGTTTTGATATTTTTAAAATGTTATTTGAAATGCTTCGTTGATTCTAATTCGTATAATCCGTCAGGAAAGACAAAATGGGTGTAGATTCATTCCTCGTATTAAAAAGATGTTAAAAATATTCTTGAACACTTGATGAATTGAATCGTATTCACTATCCCATGTGCTACAATTTACAGATACAATTATCTTTGCGCGTCTAAATATAAATCATATAACACTAGGAAAACAATTAAATGCCTATGCATTCACATAAGACTGGACAGTATTATGCCATTTTTAAATTTTTTTTAATCATCTGTTTCCTACGTGATTTTGAAGAATTGAGAAAAAGAGGCGTCGCAGGATGCGAGGAAACGTAAATTAAACCTGAAGATAAGCTTGTTGAAGATGATAGCTATTCTGATAGTTGCACAAAGAATTCATTCAACGCAGTGCATTACGAACTCCGATAAAAATGCCTTAGAATTTTATGAACATCGCATGGGGAAGAACGACATACTTTATGATCATATTCAATTGAAAAGATATTAATACCCTTTTGTTTTGAGTAAGTATGCATAGCAGGTCATCAGTTCAAGTATCTGGGGAAAATAACACTGTTTATAAAACCGTAATTTTAATCGGAAGTTCTCCGTAAAGATATACTGTTCTCATCCGTATTTCAGTAAAATACAGGCGACCGTAATTTTACCATACTCGGTTATTATCTTTTACGGGTTGGTGACCGTAATATCTCTCTCCTTTACGTCAATACATCCGTTTTTAAAAAGGTAAAAATCCCGGAATTAATGTTGCCAGACATTTACCGTTTTTTTAATGCAAATTTTTAACAGTGTAGTTTTTGGGAAAAGCTATTACCTGTTACAGAAAAAATATTCAGTCAAGGTTCTAGAAAAGGACAATCCCAATCTGGTTGGGATTTAATGTTGTTTAGTGAGATTCATGATAAAACTTTATTGTTAATTAATTTAAGACATTTTAAGATTATATTTGTTTCGAAAACTGATTGTTGAATCGCTGGAACTTCGGAAGTTCAAACTTGCAGCGAATGTTTTCATGTTGAACATGTTGACATAAGTTTCATGTTTTTAGATGACATCAATTTTAATGTTGTTACTGATCGTAAGATATTTTATATTCTTTATTCATTACTTCGCATATATAGTTTATTTGTTTCATTATTTTATGTATTACTAGGCTATTTTCACTGTTGAAACCCTTGGGCTTATAGCATCCTGCTTTTCCAACTAGGGTTGTAGCTTGGCTAATAATAATAATAATAATAATAATAATAATAATAATAATAATAATAATAATAATAATAATAATAATAATAATAATAAAGGACATTTATGCACATTAAATGGATTTACATTTTAATATGGCCTAGTAATTGCATTGGGAATATAGAAATATCTTATGTAAACACGCGTTTGAGAGATTACAAATGCGCACGTGTCTTGTTATTCAATGCATAAGTAAATAGTGGGTAGCACGCCTCGTATTATAAGAAGAAGAAAAAAAAAGAATCTCATAACCGGTACACCGTTAAATATGCTAACGAACGTCAAACCTGGTTTATTTCTTCGAAGGGCAAAAAAAAAGCAACTTTTGATCATGAGATAGTGGTTCAGAGGGAAGAATTGAAAAGAAAATGCAAACTTAGCAAAGGGAGATTAGACGAATGGACACCCATTTATCAGCCTTTGAAGACTTTTGGAATAAGCTAGTATACTGTAGATCAAATATTAAGAATTTTCTTCACTTGTTACTAAGATAGCCATAGATTTGCACACACATGTGTATATATATATATATATATATACATATATATACATATATATATATATGTATATGTATATATATATATATATATATATATGTGTGTGTGTTGTGTGTGTGTGTGTAAATATCACCCACGAAATGCCTTTCGTGGGTGATATTTACATTGATTAAAATCACGTGTGCTTGTGATATATATATATATATATATATATATCATTAGCATTAGCCGTAAACTAGTCCACTGCAAAAGAGAGGACTCAGGCATGTCCTTCCACTCCCTTCTGTATATGGTCTTTCTACGCCTATTTATACCCGCCAATTCTTTTAGCTCGTCAATTCATCGTCTTCTCTTCCATCCCCTCTTATTTTGCAATCTCTAGGGACCCATTCTGTTATTTTTAATGTCCATCTATTGTCTGTCATTCTCATTAATTTTCTTAGCCCCTCAATTTATCGTCTTCTCATTCCATCTCCTGCTTATTTTGAAATCTCTAGGGACCCATTCTGTTATTTTTAATGTCCATGTATTGTCTGTCATTCTCATTAAGTAGAATTCACAAATAAATCTTTTTTATTGAAATTAATCAAGTACTTAATTTCTTTCCATCTTTCAAGAAAATAAAAAATGTTAATCATACAATGGCGAAAGCTGAGAACTTTATGTATACAAAAAATAAACAATACATATGTATATATCAATGGTAAAGAGAAGAATTACTCAGACAAGCTCTCTCGGAAGGTTTCGGAATTTGTTGATGCCAGATTTCCAAAGATCGTAGTTAATTATCTATTATCATCGAGACAGTTTGATAGTCTTAATTGAGTATATGAAGTTTCATTAAGCAGAGTAATACTATATAACTTGATACGATATAATTAAATACAGTTTGGTAATATTAGATGTAGCACACTTGCAATAATTTTAGCTCAGTTCTGTTGTATATATAGCATTGCAATTATTTTGCTTGGCTGAAGGGTAGGCTTCTGATTCAGCAAATCATAGACATTTGGACTAGTGGTTCTGATGTGTTGTGCCATTAAGGCACGTTGCCTGTGATGGCAGGAGTAAAGAGGATCACCTCATGGCCTTTTATAAGTGTGAGATAAAGAGGATTCTGGACAAAACAGATATGTGACTAAGAAAATTAATTCTCGGCTAAGATTATTTTAATAATTTCAATAATGATAATACTAATAATGCTAAAAAGTTAAAATCTACCCCGTCAGTCACATTTAGTTACTAATGAGTAAGTTTGAAATGGGGCACATGATAATTAAATGGTATTGAAAGGGAGACTTGTGGAAATAACCCCCCCCCCCCCAAAAAAAAAAAAGAAAAAAAAAAGAAAAAAAGAGGGAAATTGGAAAATGTGGTAAATATGGAGGACTTGCCAGTAATAGGATGAGAGAAGTGTTGAGGAACAAATAAGGTAAAGCGAGAAAAATAGCAGTGGCTACAACCTATTTAATTCCTTTAATTTCTTCTAAAAACAAATGTGGCATTGTATGAGTTGATGATGTGCCATTACTCCTCTATGGAAGTGTAGTGTGGATGTTAAATATGATTGAGAGAAAATACATTGAAGTGATTTAGGTAAGTGTTTGTATAAATAAGTGTATGGTACATAGAATTAATAGGTGGGAAAATTAGAACACTTACACCGAATAAAAAGGTTGACCTAGGAGGGGTCAGAGTGTTTTGAGGTGTGGAGGTCATGTTGAAAGAGTGAATGATCATAGGCTGGTAAAAAAGAGTATATAATTCAGAGGTATTGAGATGGAAGAAGAGCGTAGGTATAAAAGAAGTCTGTAGAGATACACTGTTAAAAAAAAAAAGTAATTTTAATCGGAATTCTCAGTAAAGATATACTGTTCTCAGCCGTATTTGAGTAAAATACAGGCGACCGCAATTTTACCTTACTTAGTTATTATCTTTTACGGTTGGTGACCGTAATATCACTCTTTACGTCAATATATTCTTTTTAAAAATGGTAAATGCCTGGCAACATTGTTCCAATATTTTTACCGTTTTTACGGAAAATTTTTAATAGTGTAGGGTGGATAAAAGTTTTGGAAATGAAGGGCCTTGACGTCGATGAAACGCGAATGTCCGTTCAAGAAAGAGATGAACGGCGTTTAACATAGATGTTCAATGCACCTTGGGTGTTTTAATTGTATAGATGCATGATGTGGCATATTGTTGACGACATGTTTTTGTACTGATGATTCATTTAAAACTTACCAGTTAATTTAGAAATGAGGCTGTGACTAGCGTGTATATATATATTTATATATATATATATATGGATAAATATCAACACAACATCGTGCTCAAATAGAAATAAATTTCTACCTCATACTTGGGACGAACGCTAGTCCCTTCTAATAAATATATATATAGTATATATGTGTGTGTGTGTGTGTGTGTGTATACAGTATATATATATATATATATATATGTGTGTGTGTGTGTATATATATATATGTGTGTGTGTGTGTGTGTATGTAGGATATGTTTTATGTGTGTGAAATATTCTTTTTACATTTAAAAGGTATACTAATTTTCAACCTAGAGGAAAAGTGTTGCATTAACGGTAAATTAGTTTGCACGCCATGTTTAAGTATTTTTTTTAATCAGATAACTCTAGTTATATAAAATCCCCGTTCCTTTATACGGTGTTTAATTAATATCTTTGTATCTTTTTTCATATTTATGTTACGCTCCTAACATGCAATATATTTCTTTCGATTATCTTATATTTACTGCTTTGTAGAGTTAGAAGTGTTCATTCCTGTAGAGTTAATGTATATTTTGTAGTAATTTAGAGCACTGGCGATACTAGAGAATTTTAGATAAATGATTATAAACCCGATATCTATTATCCCTCCCCTAAAAACACATTTACTCTTGTCAATTATTTTTAAAACAATTTGTTTTACATAATCAATAAGTATTGAAGAAAATATGTTATTATTATTATTATTATTATTATTATTATTATTATTATTATTATTATTATCATTACTATTATTATAATTAATATTAATATTATCATCAATATAATAATAATAATAATAATAATAATAATAATAATAATAATAATAATAATAATAGTAATTCAAAAGATCAAAGCCTAATTGTAATGGGAGACACATAAGAAACTCCCACAAAATAAGAATGAAAACAGACAAGAAGTAGAAAAACGCCCATTTATTAAACTCTGTGACTGACAGACAGACAGACATGCAGGCAATCCAAATTTGACCCATGGCGTCAGTGAACGTTGCTATTATAAACATCCAAAAATGTGAACCTTCAAGTTATAATGAGAGGTTCTACTGAAAGAGAAAAAAGAAGCAAAGAATTTCTTAGATAAAGTTTATGAAGATGAAATGAACAAGTTAGTTTGAGTGCAACGACATCTTAAGACCGAGGAGTAACTGGATATGTTGGGATCCTGCTTTCTTTGAGGCAATATTCTCTCTCTCTCTCTCTCTCTCTCCTCTCTCTCTCTCTGCGCAAATAGATTTTCTTAATTTTATCTAGCTCTCTCTCTCTCTCTCTCTCTCTCTCTCTCTCTCTCTCTGTGCAAATAGATTCTCAACTCTCTCTCTGTCTCTGTCTCTGTCTCTCTCTCTCTCTCTCTCTCTCTCTCTCTGCAAATAGGTTCTGTCAACTATATTTGGCTCTCTCTCTCTCTCTCTCTCTCTCTCTCTCTCTCTGTGCAAATAGATTCTCTCAACTATATTTAGCGCTCTCTCTCTCTCTCTCTCTCTCTCTCTCTCTCTCGTCTTTGTGCGCTAATAGATTTTCTTGATTATATTTGGCACTCTGGTTACTCTGTCTATATGTGTTCGTAAATATATACATAGATTCTTAGTTTATATCACCCGAAAAGAAAATGTCAGCATTGCTTGCACGTCATGCCAGCAGGATAATAAATCATAAAACTAGACAATAAAATAAGCTTTTGTGTCAAATGCAACATAATTAATAGTTAATGAATTAAAATGGAAAAGAAAAGCAGTTGGTAATTCAATATTTGTTACAATACTTATTCTTCTTTACTTGATTTTGGGAAATCGGCTATTTTAGCTCGTAAAATGTATTTGTATAGACATGATGAAAATATCCTGAACTATTTATTTCTTCGTATTGGCAAATCTAAAATTGCATTAAACTTTATTCTTTCAAATGCCATGCACTTTGCTGGCAGACATATCCATTTCGTTTTTGTTTGATTTTTCCCTTTGAATGATATCTGAAAATAAACAGCATCAAACATAGCTAAATTAAAAGAAATCTGACTCTAGAATGAGGCTTCTTACGTAAATTCTACCTCCTATCGTATTGCACACACACATCCTCCCTCCCCCCCCTACCCACGGTCTCTCCCCCACCCCCATGGTTTTGGGGCCCCCCACCCCCACCCCACGCTCGCCCCCACACTTTCTCCTTCAGATCCTTCAGATAGTGAATTTGAAATCTCTCGCAAATTCTTTTCTCTGCTGTCGACTTGCAAGCAGTGCAGGAAAATAAACAAGTTTCGGTTGTCTTGTGATTGAAAATTGTCTAAGGTAGGCTATTGGGGGAAATATACCGGAAGGGAATCGTGGGCCCGTCTAGCAGAGACTCCGCTGCATGCGTAATCGATTTTGCTTCTCGCTAAAGAGATAGGAAATTTAAAAGGCAAACGGAGGAATTCCTTATCAGTCTTATAATGAATATTTACGAAAGATATAATAATTTTATTTTTGTGTGAAATGGAATGAAAGACAGGCGCATAGATGCAAATCAAAACTATAAACACACACACACACACACACATATATATATATATATATATATGTGTGTGTGTGTGTGTGTGTGTGGGTGTGTGTGTGTATATATATATAATATTTATGTTTATATATATACATATACATATATATATATATATATATATGTATATTTATATATATAGGCCATACATACTCTTATTATCGAATTCAGTCTGCCTCGGGATCAGAGACCCAGGGGGGAATTAACTTTATGATAATAGCTCCTGGTCGGCCAAGGAATCGAACCCGGACCAAATCGAAAAAGAGGTTCCAGTGACTTAACACTCGGCGCTAGAACCTCAGTTTTCCTTGGTCCGGGTTCGATTCCTTGGCCGACCAGGAGCTATTATCATAAAGTTAATTCCCCCTGGGGTCTCTGATCCTGAGGTAGAACAAATTTGACATTAAGAGGGTATTTATGGCTTGTATGTTTATATGAAAAACACGATAGAATGTGAAATTAATATATATATATATATATATATTGGTAAGAAAATTTAAAGTTTACGAGTATTTTACTTTTTACAAATATATGTATGTATATATATATAATATATATACATATATATATGTATATATATATATATATATATATGTATATATATATATATATATATATATGTGTGTGTGTGTGTGAATTATATACATTTATACTTTTTGTGTTAGTTATCACGATGTGGTTGATAATCCTCATTTACATCTACTATACTGTACATACATTAGTCAGCCAGATAGAAAAGTACTAATAAGTCATAATACAGTAGACTCCACAACAAGCCGATGATACAATAAGATAAAGATTATTACAATATATGTTTCAAAGATGCAGCATTAAAAGGGGCGTTTAATAATAGCAGATGCTTTAGCTATTCCTGAAAAGAAAATATGGGTATGGATGAGCGGTGGAAGACCAGTAGTAACCTATGCAATTATCTCTTGTTGTATTCTCCCCTGAAGGAACATCGGTGGAGTTTATGCGGCCAGCTGTTTGCTTGTGGTCTTCCACCTTCCTCGTACCCCCAACCAATCCTTCTCTCGGGTCACCCCCCCCCCCACCCTCTCATGCAGGTGCTTCTCATTGACTTACCCGTTCCATTAACTCTTGTCCATCTTGTTACTTGTTGCTCGTTAAAGTTAAGGATTATTTGAGCCTCCTTTTTAATCTTTATTTCATGCCAATCATTGAATTTAATCCTTTAAATTGTCTCAGTTTTATCCTGGGTAAGATTTCTGGATGTTTAATATCATACGAAATAGGCAACAGTATGCCAGTATGTTTACATCTAAGGTATTACTTACGTATTATACCTTGCTTACACCACCACCAAAAAAAAAAAAAAAAAAAAAAAAAAAACATGCGCGCGCGCTCGTGCACTAAACCCTATGAACCCATGGAACGTGCATCGTGCAAGAGGTCGTATCGTTAGATTAGGTAAAAGTTCAAACTTGCAGCGAGTGTTTTTATGTTGGACAGGCTGACATAAGTTTTCTTTATAGTTTTATATATATATGGAAGATCTATTTTAATGTTGTTACTGTTCTAAAAAAAATATCATTAATTGTTCAATATCTCTCTCTCTCTCTCTCTCTCTCTCTCTCTCTCTCTCTCTCTCTCTCTTTTGCAGTTCGTTAATTTATCTCCTCTCCTCACTGAGCTATTTTTCCTATTGAAGCCCATGGGCTGTATAGCATCCTACTTTGCCAGCTCTAGCTAATAATAATAATAATAATAATAATAATAATAATAATAATAATAATAATAATAATAAGCCTTTTTAAAGTAAAGAGTCTCCCTTGACTTATGTAGAGTACGTCACTCCTTTTGCAATATCAGATATCTTACCAGGCTAAAGATATATTACAAGGTCAACTGGGGAACATAATCCTCTCGTTAATCTTTGAGAGTTTTATTTTTTTTTTTATTTTTTTTTTATTCAATAACTTATAGGATATTCAGATACAAAAGCATTGCAACAAGGGTAATTTGTTATCCTTTATTCCTCTGTAGATTAGCGACATATTGCCAAATTCTGGTGAAGAAGAAAAAGAAGAAGAAATGCTTTCGTGGTATATCGAAACTCACGATCTATCTATTGAGTATGTCACACGGGCAAGTGTTTTGTCATCTTACGTCAACCTTTCACCGAGCAGGCAAAATATAAGAAGCACAAGTTCGTCAAGGTATTATCCCTTTAGTACGTGCATGACATCAATTTGGTCCCTCAATAGTGACTACTTAATGTAAAGTTTGCGGCCGAGACACCGAGAAACTTGCGCGTGTAAAGCTTCTTTTATAAATGAACCCTCAAGGCAGTCTATCGAAGATCATGTCATTGCGGACAACATTAGGCAAAGCATTTTCGGTCCCAAGTCTGCTTCCTTCTGGAATGTCCGACAGTCTCTCTTTTTTTTTTTTTTTTTTTTTTTTTTTTTTTTGAGGCAGCTCAGATTAACGATCTTTCTTGGAAATGGCGGGACTTTTTTTCTACACATGCTCTTAAGTCTCCCTCATCTCCTGCTCGCACTTAGATGTTCCAGTCTCATTAAACATCTCTGTGAAGTTGTCAAGTGGAAAACTTATAAAACTGGTTACTTATAAAAATGAAATAAAACACATGTATACATGATATTATTATTATTTATTATTATTATTATTATTATTATTATTATTATCGTTATTATTATCATTATTATCATTATTGATATTATTGTTATTATTATTATTATTATTATTATTATTATTATTATTAATAATGATGATAATAATAATATTATTATTATTATTATTATTATTATTATTATTATTATTATTATTATTATTATTATTATTATTATTATTATTATTATAGTATCGTGTGTATTTTCTTATGAGTTTGATAAGTAAATGCAGACCTACGTATATCGCCCACCTCTATTCGTAATATATAAAAAAAATAAGAAACGGCTGTTTCTTTTTTTCCTTCTCTGCAGTTTAACTGCCATTTTACCATGCTACTGGAGTGTTTTACAATTGGCAAAGATAGCAGCATGGTTGGCTGAAGATTCATCTTGTCATGTGCAACATAAGCGATGAATATGACGAAAGTGACATTATTATTGCGACAATTTTTGTCCCCGGAACTAGTAGCAGGAAAGGGAGAGAGTTGCCGGAATATTACTAATAAATTAGGTACAGTTTATTGATGTACTAGAGGCTGGATGGTTATGAAGATGCTAATTTTACACTAATTACCAGAGTTCAAGAAGGTACAGATTTTTTTTTTTTTTTTTTTTTTTTTATAAATATGAGACGAGTTTGTTCATACTTGGTTGAATGTTTATACCATCTGAAATCATTAATACAAATTTCGCCACGTTCGTACATGTCTAGCTGGTTTTATTCAGTTTCATGCAAAATCGTGAAATCCCTCATAAGTATTTCCCCTACAAATTTATAAGGTAAAACCCCTATGTTTCTTATGTAATAGTCATTTCGAAAAATCAAATAGATTAAAAGCACAAGGTAATCTCTTAAGAAAGCTACAGATCAGCTCATCGAAAAAAAAAGTAATTATATTAATTAGGAAAAACGGTAGAATATTATAGGTAATTAAATGTAGCTTGTTTTTATTACCGTTATTCCATAAAAGTGGTGAAAAATATATATTTTAAATTAAAGGAAATGAAAGTAAAATACATCTTGAGTAGTTGTCGGAATAACGTGTCAGTGATTGCTAAGGTATTGTGTAGCAATCAATAATGAGATAATTAATCTGCTTAGTGAAATAAAATCTTAAATTTTCTATGGGTTCGTATGTCGTTAATTGTTAACTATCTACATATCATTATGACGTGTGTGAGGAGCTATTTCTCTCTGGCTGAGCGGTCCTAAGGTGTGAGCAACGGTACACTCACTTCACCGACGGAGATGTTAGAGCAGCCAGCAGAATGTTTTAGGTCGCGAGAGAGAGAGAGAGAGAGAGAGAGAGAGAGAGAGAGAGAGAGAGAGACTTAAAGATGTATTTTATCAGAGCTTTATCCAAATTTCTGATAAGTAAAATATCACCAAGTTGGAATTTACGAATTATATAAGGGAGAGTCTCAACGAGGTATTTCGTTCTGCCAACAATGTGAAATGGTTCTCGAGGTTTTATGTAGTCTGTTGCCTTCAGAAAAAACATGAATGAATTAGCAATAATTAGGCTCTATTGTAAAGAAGCGTTAATGTTATTTCATTATATAATTTATTGAAAACCTGTCTTCTAGTTAATATAGTAGAAGGTTCGATAACTACATCATTGCCGTTTTGACCAGTTTGTGGTGTTTAACCTTCCTGTGCTTGAAGACAAACGTTTACAACGAAATGCTCACAAAAGTTTGTATTACAGTTCTTCTCCGGTCGTCGTAGCGTGGGTTTCAAGCTTAAGGAATATTTAAGGTTGGTGATGAGAGAACATAATTTTTACATCCACCTCCGACAAGGAAGTTGGAAGGAGGATACGTTTTAACCCCTGTTTGTGTTTTTTTTTTTTTTTTTTTTTTTCCGCTAGTTTGTGAACGGTTTCCTGGCCGTAATTTCAATCGTAGGGTAATGAAACTTTCAGGGATTAACTCCAGTGTAAAAATCTGGTAATTATCAGATTTTGGAAGGCCAAGTTCGCGGTCCAATGTCCAATTCACGAAATCAGCCACAAGTTTGGACATCGTTGTCACAGAGACTTCAAACATGGTGTCATATTTTAGTGTATGAAAACCCACGCCAATCAATACATGTTATGGTCAAAGGTCGAGAAATAAGCTGCTGCAGCGGAGGTCTGTGCTCTACTTAGTGCCCCTCTAGTTTTGAATGAGATAGAATGGGTGGCGATGAAACTAGGAAATTGTACGTCTTTGGTAACTATTGAAGAAGGAATTTAGTCGTGGAAAGGATATTTTCAAATTTCTAATCCCAGTCCCGAAAGGACCATATGTTTAAAATTACATTCATGAGACCAACAAAAAAACAATACATTGCTGAACGTGGGAAAATACCTTTAAATGTTGATCAAGGGGGCTTTTAAAGTTTTAATGGTTTAAATTGTGTCAGATAGGAACTTTCCTCTGCAATTTTGGAGAGTAAATACCTTGAAAGTCTTTTGATATCGGCATTAAAAGCAATCATGATGACTTAGAATCGAGTGTTCAATAAGTTGTCTTGCGGATATTCGTAACTTCGTGAATAAAAGAAAATGTAGGTTCATTGTAACTCGCCCAATACATGAATTACATGTATTTCGGCAGTTATGTGTTCCCCTTATTCTGTACTGTAATTGTTAGTACATAACTTTTTTTTCCCTTTTTCGTCAGTTTTATGTGTTACAACTACATTGTTAGAAATATGCCGTAATAAACCGGCAAAAATCTTGGAATAATATTGCCAGGCATTTACCTTTTTTAAAACGGATATATTGACGTTAAGGAGTGATATTACGGTCACCAACCCGTAAAAGATAATAACAAAGAATTGCGGTCGCCTGTATTTTACCGAATTGCAGCAGAGAACTGTACAATTTTACGGAGAATTTCCGATTTAAATTCCGTTTTTAAGTGTATTTAGGAACCACTGAAGGAATGGGACGTTTGAGCGAGGAAAACAAAAAAATATATAATGCCAGGAATTGCCAAAAATCACACTTTCCAAAAATCCTATGCGTTTCACGAGTGACATCAGAAACTATACCAAAATTAATCTTAAAAGCATAAAAATGGTTATACTCTGTTCCTATCTGGAGCTCGTCTAACCTAAAAAGGAGTGTCGTAGATAAATGCAATGGAGATGGGAGCTTAAATTTCAATTTAAAGTTTTGTTTTTGCCGTTAGAGTCGGTAGAGGTGATGCAAGGACTAAATTACTATTGGATATACTTCCGCATAAGGTCGGGAAACAAACAAAAACTATGGACTGCAATGATTATAGGGAGGATGGAAATTAGGTTGATGCATTAATTGACAGGAATTTGTCCTTAAAATTTTATCCATCGTGTAAAGGAAATTAAGTTCTATTTCAGATGCTCGTCGCTTGTTTGAATGCCCTTTATTATTCTAAAATGTAATCAGGAAGTTTGAAAGGCCAATCACGATTATGTTAGATCTTAGTGCTGCTTTTGACACTGTTGTGCACGAGTACTCACTTGACGACTTGAAGTCTATTGGAGTGACCGAGGAAGCACTGAAATATTTGCGAAGTTACTTAGTGAATAGGAAGACTATTGTAGAAGTTTCTGGAAACCGATCCAGTGAGAGAATTCTTACGAAGGGTGTACCACAGGGTAGTGTTCTGGGACCTATCTTGTTTAACATATATACTATCGAGCTATCACACATCTTGAAAAAACAAAAGGTGGGCTTTAAATAATATGCAGATGATACTCGGTTTTACTTCTCAATTTCAACAACACAAGATAGAGAAGAAAATTGATGAGATAATGACTGAAATAAAAACATGGATGCAGAGGAAAAAGCTTAAATTAAATTATTATAAAACCGAATGTATGTTTTTTGGCACAAAGGTGGCTTTGAAAAATTACCAGTTAATTCAAAGTATAAAAATTGGTGATGCTTTTGTTGGGATTGTGCCTGTTGTGAAAAAATTTGGGTGTACTGATAGATTGTAATTTGTCATTGAGGGACCAAATTGTGAACACAGTGAAAGTGTGTAACTATCACCTGAGAAACATAGCATTTATTATAAAATATTTAACAGAGGGCAGTACAAAAATTTTAGTGATGAGTCACGTAATATCAAGGCTTGATTATTGCAATGCTCTGTACTACAAATTGCCCAATACACTACTAAGAAAGCTTCAAAATGTGCAAAACAGAGCGACTAGACTGATAAAAGGCATTAAACTACGGGAGAGAATAACTCCTGCATTGATCTATCTACATTGGATACCTGTTAAGGCTAGAATTGAATTTAAGATTTGCTTGTTGACCCACAAAGCACTTACAAGTGATAAGCCTAAATATCTTCGTGATTGCTTGGTCCGCTACCCTGAAGCTACCAGCGCCGCTGTAAGAGTTAGATATGCTGATGACCCGCATAGACTATTCGAAATCAGTGTGAATCATGCAATAGGAGGAAGAATGTTCAGTTATGCTGCACCGAGACTCTTCAACGACCTTCCACTCGATGTCAAGAATAGCAATAATGTGGTAGCTTTCAAGAAAAACCTGAAGACTTATCTTTTTAGAAAGTGTTATAATAGTGACCTGAAAACTATTAAGCCTGAATACAAATACTAGCGAAATAATTGATAATATACAGAGCAAAATATTAACTGGAAAGAAATTTTTTCACACACCAAGGCCCGCCTGAACAGACTTTGTGTCTGACGGAGGGCGAGAAATAAACCCGTTGAAAAAGAAAAAAAAAAAAAAAAAGTGGCGACTTTTAAGTTACGGGATGATAGGCATGTCATGACATACCAGACAAGGTACCCTATACTAACTTAGTGTTGTTCTTATCAAGAGATAAGATCATATCGAGAAGGAATCTAGTTAAAGAAGTGAAGTTAGACTTTGGATACTGTACATAAGTCTTTGGATATTGTACATCTGATCATGAAATAGAAGAAACTTCTAAGGATCTATTCTTCAGTGTTATTGTTTAAGACGGGAAAAAGCATATTGGGCTAATTACAGGTTGCAAAGCTTTGGAATTGTTGAGTAGTCGAAAATACTATTTATGGTTGCCATAGTTTCTCTATATTCTAGCCATTAAGATAAAAAACGATGCATTAAAGAGTGTATAGATGCGTATTCTCTCAAACATTGCA
Organism: Palaemon carinicauda; assembly: GCF_036898095.1. NCBI lineage: Eukaryota > Metazoa > Arthropoda > Malacostraca > Decapoda > Palaemonidae > Palaemon > Palaemon carinicauda. The sequence continues at coordinate 127,250,173 of NC_090729.1, forward strand.
TTAATGAGTGTATAGATGCGTATTCTCTCGATACTTATGTAAATCGTAGGTAACTTCGAATAAATTGTTGATCATGCGGATTATTTTCTGTTTTAAGAAAGTATTTAGATAATCATATAGCATGGTCCTCGTTAATGTCAAATATACGCTATCGTAGCATTTCGAGAGCAAAAAGTCTTGAAATACTATTTCAACAGTCATCCTGATATCAACTGGGTTTGTTATACAATTTGGGGGCTGCATATTCGGAAGCCCTTGAATAGAGGGCCGTATTGGCTCCAATAACTTGAAACTACTGCAACTATCTGTAGCTATTCTCTTCTCGACTTGATTTGTTGCGTGCATGGTGTGTAGCAATTCTCTTAAATACTTTGGACGTCCGGGTCTGATAACTAGGAGTCATTGTGCATATCTTGAAATTTATTTGTTCTTTAATAGGTAGCCAGTGTGGTTAAATCCGTACAAGTGTAACACTTTTTCGCTACGAGACTACTTTTATCAGTCTTTCTCATCTGTTTGTGTTTTGTAACTTCGAGTTTTTCTTTGGGTAAGTTGAAATAAATAGCCGTAATAAAAATCAGTCCAGGCAATGCACACTAAATCACTACTATTGTAACAGAACAATCGTCCAGATATCTGTATTTTTCAAAAGCATTGTCTCCGAAGGGATATCCAGTGCTTCTTATTACATTACGTATTATTCAGTGCTTCTTATTACATTACGTATTTGAGCACCGAAACAAATTAGTCTAGTAATACGCCCAAGTCACGAACTACTGTAGATATTGAGACTCTAAGTTATCATCTATTTTTATTTGTATGTCGCTATAAACTAGGCTTTATTATAATTTCCCTTTAATTACTTAAATGTCATCCATTCCTTACCCTTGGCAAGAACTTGGTATGAATTCTTAGCTGTATCAAAAAAAGTCATTTGTTGTGAACTATAAATCTGCGTATCTTTCGCAAAAAGCTTGAACTTTACTATATATGTCTGCCACAGTTTTGATAGACCAATAGTATGCATATGAAATAGGGATGGGAAAAGAATACTTCCTTGGGACACCCCTCCGCACATCTTTGTTAAAAGCAGCAGTAAGATAAAGTAAGGTTCTCAACACCATTTGGAATCGCTCATAATGTCCAGCGAAGTGTTGAATTAAAAGCTCTAGATAGAGATGACTGGCCCTTTGCGTTAATAGGCGTAGATAATGATGATGATGATTATGATAATGATGTCTACTGTCTCCGAAAAATTTAATAATGTATGCTGACTGGTTGTCAGGCAATGCTTACTCCCAAATGACTAATTAGTTCTTCAAGAATTGCATGTTCCCTTAAAAGTAAATCCAACGTATTGTCAAAAGTTTATATGATTCTAGTTAATTAGGTAAAACTGTTTTACGGTTTGATAAGTCATCCATACTAAGCTTGAAATGTCCATAACTTATCAATTTTTGTCATGACAATCCTCTCGATGCTCATACCAAGTTTTGCTAAAATTGATTAATTGTGTTTTCGGAGTTTTGCCAACTACAACAATGGGTAGTTGTTGAATTTGGATATGTAAAATTAACTTCTATATACAAACGTTGCCCCATTAGTTCTTTTACTACCTTGAGATGAGAATTACCTTTAAGGACAAAAGAAAAAAATACAAAAGAAAGCAATCTTATCTGTCAAAATCAAGCCAAGTTTAATAAGATAACTAATTTGAATTATTATGCCACTTTTCAGTATTCGCTAATGGGCGCTTCACTTTTATCACCTCCCTGGTTTGCGTAGTTTTATTTTCAACAGATTAAATATTCATATAGCCACAGTTATGACTTCCTTGATTTCTATGATCCGTATGCGCTGCTTTTTTCATCCATTCTATATTTACTTGCAATTTTTCGAATTCACTAAATTTATATTTTTATCTTAGTATGATTGATATATTCCGATTCACTAATTTCATTCCTTAGTGTTTTGATTCCCTGCACATTTCCCGCAGATTTGATAATCATTCCTGAACTTTAAGTCCCCTTCAAAGTGTCCATACCCTTGACAGTGGAAGCTGGTACCCATCACACAAGTTATACGTGCCTAATTATAACATTCTTGATACCATTTTCATGAATGGCATTTCGAATTTCATACTCTCATTTCAGTTTCGAAGTGGGCAGTCCCACTAGAGGTAGGTTTCTTGAATAAAACTTCTAATCTAATAGACATTGGGGTCGATTTTAGATAAAAAGATTATTATAAATTAAAGCATCTACGTCGTCGTAATCCCTTTGACCATTTCATGTCATAAGTTTCCCAATCTCTGTTTGCCAACCAGGCTCCTTCTCTTAATTGCTGCATCGTCTTTAATCCTGTCGTCTGCAAAATATCCATTTCAATTTGGAGTAGATCTTTTATCAATAATTGCTAAGTCTTTCAGCACAGTTTCCGCCTCATTCTCCTCTCCTTGGTTTTAGCAGATTTTATTACCGATGTATATTTTTCCTGTTCATTGTCACTATAGGTCACTTTTTTTTTTTTTTTTTTTTTTTTTTTTTTTTGTGGGGGGGGGTTTGGGGGGGAGCCGCCCACTTTTTAGTATGATATTAATTCAAATCTCTGCCATATTATCAACTTTCATATGAGATTATTTTTGGGTCAATAGCAAGAGTAGAAATAAAGAGTCCATATCGACTTTCCCGATATGGCTTTCTAGTTCTCGTTTCATTTTCTGCTATGACTATCTAGCTAGTACAATAATTTTATGTAGTAAATACTGATATCAATATGAACACACTACAAAAAAATGGCACATATTCCAATCTTTGTCCTTTCACTTTCCTGTTCTATATGACTGGTAAATACTAGTTCCCGTAATATGTAGTTCAAGTTTGAGAGAGGGAGAGAAGGGGTGTTGTAGTTTTTTTCAGGTCGTAAAAGGTTAAAACTACGCGTTACTACTACTTGTTTAGATTAGAAATAGGTTCTTTTTTTTACAGTTAGACAAGATATTTAGTCGTAACAATTTGAATTTATTGTACATTTTCAATTGATGAATGTCATTTACACGATGGTCTTGCAGATAAAGAAATAAACAACCCGTAAACTATAAACTGACTATGGGGGTACCAATCCCGCTCGACAACGTTTGACTTTGTGCCGTAATTCAGTGTCAATGTCAAACAGAGATAGAACTTCAGACGGACCTGATCACCCTCTTAGGCGTTGCACGCAGTTAGCTTATTCCTCGTCGAAAGTAAACCACTTGCTGGATTTGGGCATGGGCATAGCTGTTGTTGTTATTGTTGTTGTTGTCGTCGGCAAGATAAATGGTTACAACCCCCCCCCCCCTCCATTCGGTTATTCCAGACCAATCCCAGTAATTTTCTTCCGGTCTAAAAGCTATGGAAAACGAGAGGCAAAGGATTGTGCGGTCGAAGGAGTTACTGTAACTTACTTTACTTGACTTTAAGGGCTGCTTTCCTGGTCTTATCACGCAGGGAAACCCTACTGTACTCTATGCAGGACCTACAAAGTCGGTTTATAGTATACATTCTTGGGTATTTTGCATATCACACTGAATGGCTGTTGCTTGTAAAATCCACATTATCGAAACTCCTAGAGAACAAGAAATTCTTCAGTTTCTTCCATGGCGAAATATTTCTCGCTTATCCATTCTTGATTTTTTTTTTTTTTTTTTTTTTTTTTTTTTTTTTTGTTACCAACAGACTGAATATTTACATATTAGAAATTTATGACATCCCTCGTATCCATGGTCCGTTTTATCTGCTATTTCTTGATTTCTAAATTATAAGCTTTGCAATTTCTTGAATTCTTTATTTGATAATCAGGTTTGTTCAACTTAGCGCAGTTTACGCATTTTATCTGCTATGAGTTACGTTCTTTGGTGGCGTGATTTGCCGAACATTTTCTGCACACTTTTATCATTAGTCATGAACTTGGTCTCTTTTTTTTTTTTTTTTTTATAAGTGTCCTATCATTGACAGTGGTAGCAGGTGGATTACATTATGTATGTTGTTCCCCATTGCAGCACAACTTTGTCACCATTATCATGAATAGCCTTCCGAACTTTAGAATAAAATTTCAACAAGTAGTGGGTAGTCCCACCTGTAGTGGGTAGTCCCACCTGTAGTGGGTAGTCCCACCTGTAGTGGGTAGTCCCACCTGTAGTGGGTAGTCCCACCTGTAGTGGGTAGTCCCACCTGTAGTGGGTAGTCCCACCTGTAGTGGGTAGTCCCACCTGTAGTGGGTAGTCCCACCTGTAGTGGGTAGTCCCACCTGTAGTGGGTAGTCCCACCTGTAGTGGGTAGTCCCACCTGTAGTGGGTAGTCCCACCTGTAGTGGGTAGTCCCACCTGTAGTGGGTAGTCCCACCTGTAGTGGGTAGTCCTTAATGTCAGACTTTTCTTCAGGTCTACAATTTGAATAGTCCAAGCAACGATTTCTTTGAATCAATGCCTTTAATACTTTATTTTCATCGTTGTATACATTGCATATCGTTTTTTTAGATTTTGATTTCCCACTTTTCCTCGTATGTATCGGCAACCGTGGTTTGAATCTTGTTTGCCGTTTCTTCTCGGATCTTTTCATCAGCAAAGTTTGCAACAAAATTTTTCTTTGAAGTTGACCTTGTATTTAGAATGAGTGTATCCATAATTGAATGTTCAACCTCATTTTTCATGTCGGTGATTGTGGTTGATGCTTTACTTGATTACTATTTTTTTTTTTCCTTTTAACTTTCAGTGTATGACATTTTATCATTGGTGGGGGCGGCATCAGTGTTTGTGCTGTTAATTTAATTGATCATTCAAGCTGGTTATAACTACTAGTCTGCGTATAATTGATTATTGAAAACTGGTTATAACTACTAGTCTGCGTATAATTGATTATTGAAAACTGGTTATAACTACTAGTCTGCGTATAATTGATTATTGAAAACTGGTTATAACTATTAGTCTGCATATAATTGATTCTTTAAAACTGTTTATAACTACTAGTCTGCGTGTAATAATTATTCAAAACTGGTTATAACTACTAGTCTCCGTGTAATTGATTACTAAAAACTGGTTATAATTACTAGTCTGCATGCGTATACATAATCGGTTTCTGGGAAGTTTCCTGACAATGCAAAGGCCTGTCCCTTGCATCTGCTACTTTTAGGATATTTTAATCTTTAAAAACCTTTTAATAGTGCAGATACTTTTCTTATCCCTAATACCGTTCAATCCCCCATTCGTATACAACCGACCCATCCTCACCCATCCGTTTCCCACCACTTAATGTTTCCCATCCCTCTCCCCCGCTTCACATTTCCTTTATTGATACCAAATGAACCCTACAACTACATTTCACGTTATTTATCACTCTAAATTACCGAATGATATCCTTTTCCCCCCGTGTTATTTTTTGGCCTCTCTCAATTTGGTCCATAAGGTGGGTTCCCTTTTTTGTCAGTTATATTTTGAAGATTTTTCTATGAATATTTATTTTACCACCATGAACTAAAATAGAGTAGACCTTGCCTATCTTAGTAAATTTAGATGGGAAGACAAGTAAATCCCATATTTCATGTGTGGAAATGAAGACCAACTTAATTGCAAATTCCCATATTTTCATTACTTTGAAACTAGGAACTTCAATCATATAAAGTGTGCTGCTGTTGTTCTTGTAGACTAATAATCTATAACGATTAAAAGACTTTTTTGATGATTACTAGATACCAGTTCGATTTTTTACCTTCATTTGAGAGTTGACAGATAAATACATTAGCGTATATTTAGTATAGTTACCTTTAAAAGGACCATTGTCAAGGATGGTCAAGATCCTAACTTGGATGTTACATATTTCCTTCTATTGCCTTTGTTTTTCTAAGAAAAGTGGGATAAAAGGTAAGGCGACTCGCGATTTATAGTAAAATATGTATTTCGTTTCCTTCCAGATCAGTAACAAATAATAATGTTACTGTAAATACGTACGTAATTACTTCTTTGGGATGTGGCTCTTGGGTAATCTTGTCCACTTGTGTACTTTTGTTTAAAAAAAAATGCACTGGTTTAATTTTTTTCCAACTGATTGAGCATTCATATAGCCACAGTTTATGGCGTCTTTAGTATTCGTGATCCGTATTTCTTGCTATTCTCGTGAATTCTATATTAACTTACAATTTCTAGAATTCACTAAATGATATATCTTCTTCAGCTTAGTATGATTGATGCATTTTAGTTCGTAAGTTTTATTCCTTGGGATTATGATTCCCTGCAAATTTCCCGCAGACTTTATCATCATTCTTTAACTGTAAGTAAATTTCAAAATGCCCAGACCTTTGACGTACAACATAAGTTATACGTGTCCTAGGGGGTGATTGTCCTAGGGGGTGATTGTCCTAGGGGGTGATTGTCCTAGGGGGTGATTGTCCTAGGGGGTGATTGTCCTAGGGGGTGATTGTCCTAGGGGGTGATTGTCCTAGGGGGTGATTGTCCTAGGGGGTGATTGTCCCAGGGGGTTAGTTGCCCGCGGGGGGTAATTGTCCTGTAGCGTTGTAACACTTTAGGCACCATTTTCATGAATAGCATAACGAATTTCAGGCTCTTATTTCAGTTCAAAGTGAGCAGTCCAACCCAACACATGTTTCTTGAATAAGACTTCTCTTCTCCTAGACTTTTTGAAAGGATTGTAAATAAGATTTTTTTTTTTAAAGTTAAAGCAGGTACCTCGTCTTCATTATTTCTTGGCATTATTCTTTGTTTTAAGTTTACCCAATCTCTTGAGTTTTGTCAACCATGCTCCTCTTAATCACTGCCACGTCTTTAATCCTGTCATCTTCTAAAATATAAATTTCAATACAAACCTTTCAATATGAATGCAGATCTTTTTATCAATAATTAGTTTGTCTTTTGAGTGGATTTTCGACCTCCTTTCTTCTCCCCCCCCCCTTCCTTAGTTTTAGCTGATTAATTTATCGTTGTCTCCATAGGTCACTCTCATTTTGGGGTGCAACCCATTTTTTTAGTGTTCTCTTAATTCAAATCTCTGCCCTATTACTAACTTTCACTGTGAAATTGTCTCTACTTCTGGGTCAATACCAAGGGAAGAATTCTGACCATAACGACTTTCCAACTAGGCAATTCTAGCTTCATGTTCTCCCATGACTACTTCGCTCTTTTTCTATAGACCTTGCCTTCGCTAATACAATCGGGACAGAGCCATAGCATTTTTCTTAGTGTATCTCCATGATAATATCGATATGGACACACTTTTTGTTGTAAGAAGCCACACAAAGATGGCCTATAATCTAATCTTTGTCCTTTCCCTTTCCAATTCTATACGAGGGGTAATTACTAGTTCCAGTAATTATGTACTTTAAATTTGTATTCCCTACATTTGAGTGTTATTTCTGTACACACACACACATACACACACAATGTGGTGTTATGGTAGATTACCTGGTCTATGGCAATTAATGATCCCATAGGTGATAAGATAATTTTTATTTTGAAGTGATAAATGATAAAACTACTCGTTAGACTTACACCTCGGACGACTACCAAGTCTTTAAATTAGTGATAGTTTTTCTTCTGTTAGATATCATGGTATTTTTGACAAATTGAATTTATGTATATTAAATTGATGAATGTCATTAAAATTCTAAAGAGGGTCTTGGCGAAGCGTCTCTTACCAAAAAAAAAAAAAAAAAAAAATCTATCACTTCCTTTTTATAATATTTAGATCAGTTTCTTTGAGAACTAAAAACTTCCGGTTACTGTAAACCACTTTCTCCAAATTTCTCTTTTGAGTGAAAGTTGAATAGGTTGAGCTGTAAATGTCAGAGATGAATTACATCATTAGGAAAGTTCGTAGTTCTTTTGATTAGAACTTACATATTACTGTAATTGATATATTGAGATATTGAATTTATGCAAGCAATTAAAGTTTAAAGTACTTTATAGTAAACGTGTATGTCATAAGTGAAAGTAAACTCCTGTTATGTATAGGCTAAAGGTCGAAGTTTTAAATTATTTTTGAAGTTCACTATGATGGTTTAAAGTTAAATTTAATCTTTCAGTTAAGATTAAACTTCTAAGCTTGTTTGCACTTCGGCAGGCTTAAAAGTACATTCTTATAGATGCCTTTTTTGTATTAAACTTTATTAAAAATATATACACATTTATTATTCATTAATCTGTCCAACGGCACTCGCCAATTTCATATTTTGATCACTACATACATCTATATTAAAATAGAAAATTACTCTCTAGAAATACTAATAATTATTATTTTTTTTTAATTTAAAGCATGGCATATTAATAATTTTGTATGGGGGAAGTTGTTAGAAATAATCTCTAGAAAGGAGGGTTATTAGGTATCTCAAGACCTTTAAAATTAGTACGGTGATCTGTGTACTAATGTTAGCAGTATTTATATTCATTATTATTGCCATTGTTATATAATTGTTAAGTCATATAAATATCACTAATTCATATTATTTGCGATTTGTAACGAATCTACCAAGACGCATACAAATCTGATGAGTTCAAATATTCTGACGTCGGAGAAATCTATGACATTGTAGGAAATCTAGAATGCTTTATAAGGTTCTAAAGGATAAATCCTGCTTGTTATGTTTTAAGGTTCTAAAGAAAAAATTTTCGATTCCGAAATGTTTTATCATAGTAAATAGTAGTTTCTTTGTGAAAAAATGTTTTTATCAAGTGAATAAGAATATTTTTAGGTACAACCTATTACAAAGATACTTTGGAGATAATTTTGGGAACAGGTTTTATGAAGAATCACGTAACATGGTTATATAATACGGACATAATGGTTGTGTATGATGGGTATGGATTGTGGAGCCACACTTCTATGCAAGCTATTTGAAATCTACAATGTCCTTGAAAGTTAACTTGACCTCTGGCTACTGATACCTCAGTTCTCTCGGAGGTATCTTATCTCGATAATTAACTTTGTGTTTGAATTAATGATGTGTTTGAATTACTTTAAAGAAACTAAAGTGTCAAGAAATCTGTATAATTGCTGTTTTATTATTGTCTAATTACTAAGCATAAGCTTTTACATAGCTTGATTTTAACGATATTAAGTTGTTCATTCTTAATCTAATGATAAAAGCAAATTGTGTGAGTTGGACCCAGGCTCCGCCTGTAGCAGCTCCTAGGCATCTCTTGTATTTCTTTAATTAAACGATACTATTGAGAAATCTCTATAGTATTGTAGAGTTAAATAAAGCGAGAGACGCTTATCCACTTCTGCTTTCTCGATAGTATTGTATACAATTAAAGAAATATAAGACTGCAAGTCGGCAAAGCTGCAATGACAAGGTACATCTTTACTTGTTTACACTGTTAAAAAACTCTTACTTTTAATCAGAAATTCTCAGTAAAAAATATACTGTTCTCAGCCGTATTTCAGTAAAATACAGACAACCGTAATTTTACCATACTTTATTATCTATTACGGGTTTGTGACCGTAACATCACTCATTTACGTCAATATATCCGTTTTTAAAACTGTAAATGCCTGGCTACATTTATTCCAGGACTTTTACCAGTTTTTTTATGACAATTTTTTAGGTGCCGGTAACCGTCATGGTGGTGGTGGTGTTCCACATCAATGAGTGACCGGTTAGAAGGCAAAAGTGCTGAAGTGCAAGGAAGGCTACCTTTAGCTCCAACACACTGATATGTCTTGACGATTCTTATCGAACCACTATCCTGATACCATATGCTGATGGAGGTGAGCTCTCAAAACTTCAATGGGTGCGTCTGTAAAGAGCAGAAATTTGGGAGGTGGTGTTAAGAGCGGAAAACATCTTAACAGGTTTGATTCTTCCAGCCGCTCTTCCAACTTTCCAGACGCTCTTCCAACCTTCCAGGTAATGGAGAAGAATGCTGCTGGCGTGCACTCGTACCAAACTTAGAGTGAAAAAGATTGGTAAACACTGAACTGGAATACTTTGTTGGCCATTACTGGTCGAAGGTAACAACTGGAAGAGGGATGAATCGGGATCAGGAAATATGCAGCCTTCAGAATGTACATTACCATGAGGTCTGAAGGCCTGATAGCTTGCCTGACCATTGCTGTGGTCCCGTTTTGAAAGAAGTTTGCAGGACAAACTCCACAAGATTCTGAAGATCGATGACAGTTCTCCAGATGACTTCTCTATAAAAAAAAAGTCTACTGGAGAAACCTGGGGAGACCATTGTCAACCTCCTGGAGAGCACCTTTCTATTGCATAGTCTGAGTGTCTGTCTAAAGGGTGAAATCCCTTCCCAATATCTGGCGATATGATGATTATGTCGCTGATGGTGGAATCAGGGGAGGGGGAGAACTGATGACTGGGAGGAGGTACTTGTAACTTGGGAATTTTGCCGTCCATTCCTCTGCCCCGCAGTACCACCACCACCTCCAACTGGCTTGCAGGCATACCCCCACTTGTCACATCTTGGGAGGATTACCCTTCGTAATGGGGTCATTGTCCTCGACCCTTTCCTTTACCTCTGAGAGGTCTCTGACGAATCTATAAGGGTGACTCTTGCCCCGCTTAGTTCGACATGGGCAGCCAAGGGTCGCTCTTCTAAGGTTGCTTGTGAAGATGCAAAGATGACATTGCAGCCTTGGTCTGCTCAAAGACAGGCGTACTGTGATTGACTGAAGGAGACTGCTCAATGTAGCAACAAATACTGACTATACTTCCTGCACCTTTCTGTTGTAGATTCCACCTCATCACATGGAAATGACATTAACCGTTTATGGAGGCGTTACAATGGTTTAGCCTTTCTCAGCAACTGATGCTCCTGTGGAATTAGGCTGGCATGGTGCCACGTTTTTGTGAGAACCCAACTGGCCTGCTGGTTAGCTGCTTGATGTGTGAGGAACTCGACATCCCTTGTGGCTAGCCTTTTGTCGGGATCGGAAAGGTCCTCGGTGATGGCCAAGTTGCCAACTGTCCCTGATCAGACATCCAACTGGGAAGCTGCCTGCAATGTAATGTCCTAATAGCCGTGGCTACCATCGTCGGTGCCTCTGTGATCAAGAGAGACACTTAGGATGTCGCCAACCAGTGACACCCAGTCAATGTTGCTATACTGCAGGCTCCAGAGGAAAGAGAGAAGGAAAAGTGTCCTGCATATTCTGTAATACTTCCTCTAATGGATGAATGCTGGTGGAATTGAATGGCAAGATTTTCCCACCGTCGAAGTCCTTCCTCATTGAAACCTGATTCTACCTTGTATAGAACCTTTGCACCCAAGATTAACCAGGTGCTCGACAAGGCACCCTACCTGCCCTTCGAAGGAGACAAAGTAGCTTACCCAAGGCTGTTTATCTTGGATACATTGGAGGACCTGCATGAAATTAGTCTGACTCTCCCTCTTCTGGATTCGGAAGAATCCCCTCCGATTCATCAGAAACGTAAAAAAAGCCGGCCACGGTGATCATCTTCGTCATAATCTTGCTCGTCCACCCAAGGAGAGGACTGGGATGAAAGAAATTTGGATCGTGCCCCTCTGCTGGATTCTCCAAGGGCTTGAGCTTCTTGGGTAGTACTATTAAATCTGGGATCTGTTGGAGGAGTTTATGCTCTTCGTTTTGGTTTTTGTGTTCTTGGATTCCCTCGGATGAAAGTAGCAGGCAAGGGCGAAAGATGGTTCAAGGAGCATCTCCTGTCCTCCGCTAACTTTGTGTCCTGTACCGCTGAAGAATGTTGGATAGTTTCTCTTTCCTCATTCTCTAGAAGTGGGAGGGAAAGTCAAAGATGCAACTTCTAAAGGTGAGAGCCTAAGATTATTCGCTAGGGTAATTTCTGTAGGGGGTAAGGAGCCCATGAGGCCTCTGTCAATTGTTCCCTCTAGGGGGCGTTTACCCGAGGCTTTTTTCCTGTTTGGCCTCCTATCTTATAGATTAGTAGGCTCGAGATGCAGTTCCATGAACCTCGGTCAAACGTGGCTGGGATAGCCTTGGCTACTTTTGACATTGCAATCAGTGCCGCAGTAGGAGTAGCCTTTCTGACATCGATGCGTGTGGAAGATATGTCCAGATAAAGAGTCCTAAGAAGAATCTTACAGGGAAGAGCGTCCTGAAGACTTAACTACTCGCAAGAATCGCTTGAGAGTTGTGCATCTGTGAGTGTGTCGAGGTGAGGTGCACTCAGGTGTGTCTTATCAGGTTGAAGAGCACTTGGATGAGTTACGTATCGGTGAGGTGTGTGCAGGAGTTTCTCATCTGGTTGAGGTGCGTCTGAATGATGAATACAGTCAGCCCTTGATTTTCGGTGTTTATATCTTTGGGGATACCGTCATTCGCTATACAGAGAACCAGACAACCTATTAAAATAAAATTCACTCTAGCATAGTTTGTCTTCACGTGTACATCTCCTGGTTCAGTCCTTTCTGTGCCATCATCACTTTACCTTACTTCATTGAGATCATGGCCCCCAAGAGCTGCTTCGACCAACAAAGGTTCTGCCAAACAGCAGGTCATGACTCTCGAGGAGAAGTTTAAGTCCTTGATAAGTGCAAGGAAGGGTTAAAGAGAGTACCGTAAGGTACAGAGAGAAGACTGCAGTGAAGATTTGTGCTGCAATGGCTGCCAGTGCACTGTACAAAGGAAAAGGCAACCCTTTTGGTTGATGTTTTTGACAGTAAACAGAGTAATGAAAAACTTTTAACGGTTAATGTCTAGGATAGGGCCGCATGAAGATATCACTGATATTCAATTTATTTTTATCGGAATATGTAGGAATGTATGTATATAATGGTATAGCAGTGAGATAATTTAGTGAAAATCAATAATAGTCAAAATATCGACGATCAAACTCACGCTACTCTTGTCTTCCTCCCAGATTTTTCTAAGTCTGTTGTTATTGTTGACTGTGTCTTATTTTTGCTCAAATGAGCCCTGTAACCACTATAATCCGCAGACAAACTAGTCCACTATGACGTCTTCACGTTTGGCCAATCACAGTGCGACAATACATTTTCTTTCCCAATGACGTCTTCATGTTTGGCCAATCACAGTGCGACAATACATTTTCTTTCCCAATGACGTCTTCACGATTGGCCAATCACAGTGCGACAATACATTTTCTTACCCATCACAGTGCGACAATACATTTTCTTACCCAGCCATTTTATTTCGTTCCTAGACATGGAGGCTGTAGCAAGCACGTCATCTGATATTGCACAAGAAATTGAAATTCCCGTTTCTTGTGCCGACTGTTTCTTAAGTTACGGTGAATTTGTTGTAACTTTTTCGGGGGAATAATGAAAAACTAGTGGATTTGTGCCAGATGTACAATTTAATTTTACAAAATAAAAATTGTCCTGCATGTCGGGGAACCTTCGCAACGGCTTCACATTTTCCTCAAAGCAGCAGCACATCTTTATCAACCAACAGGTCAAGGTAAGCTTCATTAATTTATGGAGTATATTATAATGGTGATAGTATAACGATGTATACAGCAGTACCATCACTTTGGAATTGGTTTGATGGATGTGTTAGGTAGTGGCCGTAAGGGGGCTTCGCCCCCCCCCCCCCCCCCGGTAGGCCTAGGTAGGGGCACAGGGCCCCTAGGCTAGGTTAGGTGGGTGTCTTAGGTTCGGTGGTGCCCTGAAAATCACTGTGGCCTTAAGGGAGGGTTGCAGGGGGGAGCGGAGCCCCCCCCCCCCTGGTAGGCCTAGGTAGGGGTACAGTGCCCCAGGGTAGGGTAGGTGGTTGTATTAGGTTCGGTAGTGCCCCGAAAAATCACTTTTCTCCTCCTCCCCCCACCCAAAAACCCCGCTTCCCACTGGGGTCCCCCATAATTGTAGTAGTAGGTTTATGCTTACATTTTATGTGTAAGAGTTAGGTCTTAGTTTATTTTTTATTCATTTCCTCATGTTTCTATGAGATGTGCAACAATAATCTGGTTGTTTTTTGCCGTTTTTCGTCGTTAATACTTGAAAAACGGGTGCGGCCTTCTCCTAGACATTTACCCTTTTAACTTCCTCATTCCTGTTTTCCTGAGGCTAAACTAACTAATTTAGCTTTTTAATCTCCTGAAATTAAAGCTCTATTGATGGACCTTGATGCTTATGGAGGTATAGACCCAAATGGTATTTTTCCTTTATTTTTTTTATAAAGACTGCAGATTTCTTAGCTCCAAAGTTTTGTTAACTTGAGTAAGTTAGCTATGAGAGGAGCTTCTAGCACTTGTTGGAGAATTGGTAATGTTACTCCTCCAAGTAAATGTGTTTGTGGTAGCTCAAGTCCAACTGATTACCACCCAATTTACATAACTCCCATATTATCTAAAGTTTTTGAAAGTCTTCTGGCAAAACATCTTAATAGGTTTGCTGAAGGTAATCATCTATTCCCTAGTTTGCAATTTGGTTTTCGTAAAGGCCTTGGAGCATGTGATGCCCATCTTACAATCCCCAATGCTGTACAGAAATCCCTTGATTGTGGTCAGGAAGTTCGTATGATTGGCCTTGATTTTAGTGCTGCCTTTGACCGTGTTAATCATGGGGCCCTTTTTTTCAAACTCGCAGTTTTGAGTAGGTGGGTCGTTTTTTTGCATTATTATGGATTTTTTAAGTAATAGATCTCAGAGTTGTTGATGGGAACCATAGTGAGTATAGGAATGTGATATCTGGTGTTCCACAGGGTAGTGTTCTTGGCCCATTACTTTTCATACTATATACACGATATGTGGTTTGGCCTAGAAAACAAGCTTTTGCATATGCAGATGATGCTACTTCCATCCCCTGAATGTAGATCTGGGGTTGGTGAATCCCTTAATAGCGATCTAGCTAAAATTAGTGCATGGTGCAAATTATGTGGTATGAAGTTTAATCCTAACAAAACTCAAAAGTATGATTATAAGTAGGTCAAGGACAGCGACTCCTCAACATCTGGATGTTGGTATTGAGAAGTTTCTTTAAATTTGTATGACTTTTAAAATTTTAGGTGTGATTCTCGACAGCAAATTTACTTTTGAGAAACGCATTAGGTCTGTGTCTTCTTCAATTGCACAAAAAATTGGCTTATTGAGAAAATCTTTCAAGATTTTCTGTGATCAATCTATTCTGAAGAAGTGTTTTAATTCTTTCATTCTACCTTGTTTTTGAGTATTGTTCTCCTGTCTGGTGTTCAGGTGCTGATTCCCATCTTGATTTGTTGGACAGATACTTACGGTCTATTAATTTTCTTATTCCTGATCTAGATATTAATCTTTGGCATAGTCGTTCAATTAGTTCATTATGCAGGTTGCATAAGATTTTTCATAATTCTGACCATCCTTTACATTCAAATCTTCCTGCACAATTCCATCCTTTTCATAATACTAGGCAGGCAGTTAATTGTAATAGCCAGGCCTTCTCCCTCATGAGGCTCAATACTACACAGTATTCTAGAAGTTTTATTCCAGCTGTGACAAGCTGTGGAATGATCTTCCTAATTGGGTAGTTGAATCGGTAGAACTTCAAAAGTTCAAAGTTGGAGCACATGTTTATATGTTGACCAGGCTGACATGATTCTTTTTATAGTTTGTATATGACATATCTGTTTTTGACGTTGTTAATAGTGTATTTAGGACATATCTGTTTTGACGCTGTTACTGTTTTTAGAATGATATAATGTTAATTTATTCTCATCATTTATTTATTTCCTTATTTCCTTTCCTCACTGGGCTATTTTTCCCTGTTGGGGCCCTTGAGCTTATAGCATCTTGCTTTTCCAACTAGGGTTGTAGCTTGGCTAGTAATAATAATAATAATAATAATAATAATAATAATATACGCCTTTGATGTCTAATTTTACTCGGATCTCTTCAAAGTTCCGAAGGTTTGTGCAAGGCTACGGCTGTTGGCTCTACTGAAGCCTATCTCTTGGTCTTTGGACAAAGTTTTGCAATTCACTTCGGACATAGGCAATCAAAAGGCTTCTATTCTTGATCCCACTCAGAAAGTCGTCGTCTTAATTACGATGGCTTCCAGTGCTCAGGTTAGTGACATTGTAACGATTTCTAAGAGACGAGAAATACATTGAATTTGTGGAAAATGGTGAGGTTAATTTATACCCTGATCCCACTTTTCGGACTAAAAATAAACTTCATTATCTTGGGGTCTATGGAAAATAGTTCCCCTTCAATGTGATCCTTTCCTTTGTCTAATACACTGTCCAAAAGTGTATTTGCTGAGAGCAGTGCAGTTTAAGGGCAGTCTTTTGTTTCAAAATGATAGTGGAGTCTGGTTTGTCTCTAAGCTAGTTACAAAATAAGATTACTTTATATGAAGAGCGGACCCGGCTCTTAAGACTTCGGGTCTCGGCCGTAAAGATGTGGCTTCCTTCTAGAACTTTTTCCAGTATGTCTATTGAGGGACTGCAGACATATACTGGTCGGAAGTTTACTTGGGTTTTCTTCAGGCATTAAATGAAGCAATTGGAGGAGACACGTCATTGTGGTGATTGAGGGGGGGTTATCTACCCCGCGGCAACGACGTAGCCCACAATGCGTCGTAGGGCACTCTTTCAGCTCTTTATTAGCAATGAGTAAACAGAAGTTTTTGCTTCAGGGAAAAAAGAAAACAAAATGCACTTCATTTCCTTTTCAGGTTCCCAGGTATAGAAATTAATACTTATGATTAGTCACATAGGTGGGGAGCATTTTTTGGTTCAAGGTCATTTATGCAGAGCCTCCCACAGAGTATAGATAATTCTCTGGTACACTTCCATCAGGACGACATGGCTCAAGCCCAAAAAAGGGATTTTGACGTAGGAAAAATCTATTTTTGGACGAGATAGCCATGTCGTCCTGATGGCCCGCCCATTACTTCTTTTTTCTCCCCCCTCCCTCCTTTGCTCATTGGAGGCTTCTATTTCACGGTACCTCGGCTGCAACATGGAATGAAGTGGCACGGTCATATGGGAGCACTGAAAGGTGATAGGATATATAAAGACTCCTCACTATCTTTCCCCTTAGAGGATTAGACTGGGATGAGGTCTATCGGGGTGCAGACATCTATGGTTATCTTAGGATACATCCCTGATTATACACGATATTTTCGGATAGTCGTTCCGGAGGTTAGAACCCCGTGATACCTGACGGTAATTCTCTTATAATATCAATCTCAGAAATATTATACAGTAGAAAGTTGCCAGAGGGAACTTCCATCAGGATGACATGGCTATCTCACCCAAAAATAGATTTTTCCTACGTCAAAATCCCTTTAGTTTTTGGTACCTACGATACCTGTACTCAATTAAATTTTTTGCATTTCTAGGCTATGTACACATGTAAAGTGTTGATTAGCATACATAGTTTGTTTGAAAGTATAGTTGTGTAATTTGAACTACCTGTACTGTAGATTTGTTACTTACACTACCTGTATTTGATTGATTAAAATTGCACTTCTAGTGTATGTACAGTATGCTTAACATAAATGTTAATTAGCGTTTGCATACTTATCATTTACTTAAATTAACATGTACTGTATATAAAGTAGATTATTTTACTGTAAATACAGTATTATGACATACACTGTATTATACATATTTCTGTGCTCTTTATTGCTCAACAGGTTCGTTTTAGAAAATGATGCCCAAGAAAGCGTTTGTAGCCAATAAGAAATGTCATGCTACCGGTTGTAAGGCAGAGAAGGATAGATAGGGTAACGGTGTAAATTTTTTTTTTCAGATTCTCTAATTAAAGTGTTAAATGCATTTATATTTTAGAATGTCACGGGCCATCTTATTAAACTTAAACTTGGCTCCATTTATAACTGCAAGGCCCCATGCTCTTCAATATCACGTGAATTTGCTTCCTGTGTACTGGATGCACAAGAAGTAGGCATTGATGAGGAAAAAGCTCATCTTTAGCTGGTTTCAGTACTGCTTCCTGCCAGAGGTGAAGGACATCCATTGGGGTAACTATTCTTAATGTGCAAGGGGATGTTGTTTTTTTTTTTTCGAACATTGCTGCCCTCATATAACTTATGGACCAGTGGGTCATTAAGAACTTTTAAGGTCCACTGCAGCCAACAAGTGATGGCACAACTCCAAGTAGCAGTCGGTAACAACCCTGACCTCGACCTTATTAAGTATTAAGAGTGTGCTGTGAAGATCGTGCATTCATTGGATGAGACTTACACTGGTTAAAAGAGCATCTAGGCTTGAGATCAAGAAGTTGGTCAAGTAGCTGCCCACTACCATGCATATACCAAAGGCACTTCCCCCAATTTTGGTGGGTAGCCGACATCAACAAATGAAACAAAACAAAAAAGGGGACCTCTACGTTCCTCCAGCCTAACCAGGGACTCGACCGAGTTCAGCTGGTACTGCTAGGGTGCCACAGCCCAACCTCCAACATTATCCACCACAGATGAAAGCTTCATAATGCTGAATCCCCTACTGCTGCTACCTCCACGGTCATCTAAGGCACCGGAGGAAGCAGCAGGGCCTACCGGAACTGCGTCACAATCGCTCGCCATTCATTCCTATTTCTAGCGCGCTCTCTTGCCTCTCTCACATCTATCCTCCTATCACCCAGAGCTTTCTTCACACCATCCATCCACCCAAACCTTGGCCTTCCTCTTGTACTTCTCCCATCAACTCTTGCATTCATCACCTTCTTTAGCAGACAGCCATTTTCCATTCTCTCAACATGGCCAAACCACCTCAACACATTCATATCCACTCTAGCCACTAACTCATTTCTTACACCCGTTCTCACCCTCACCACTTCGTTCCTAACCCTATTTACTCGAGATACACCAGCCATACTCCTTAGACACTTCATCTCAAACACATTCAATTTCTGTCTCTCCATCACTTTCATTCCCCACAACTCCGATCCATACAACACAGTTGGTACAATCACTTTCTCATATAGAACTCTCTTTACATTCATGCCCAACCCTCTATTTTTTACTACTCCCTTAACTGCCCCCAACACTTTGCAACCTTCATTTGCTCTCTGACGTACATCTGCTTCCACTCCACCATTTGCTGCAACAACAGACCCCAAGTACTTAAACTGATCCACCTCCTCAAGTAACTCTCCATTCAACATGACATTCAACCTTGCACCACCTTCCCTTCTCGTACATCTCATAACCTTACTCTTACCCACATTAACTCTCGACTTCCTTCTCTCACACACCCTTCCAAATTCTGTCACTAGTCGGTCAAGCTTCTCTTCTGTGTCTGCTACCAGTACAGTATCATCCGCAAACACCAACTGATTTACCTCCCATTCATGGTCATTCTCACCTACCAGTTATTATCCTCGTCCAAGCACTCGAGCATTCACCTCTCTCACCACTCCATCAACATACAAGTTAAACAAATACGGCGACATCACACATTCCTGTCTCAGCCCCACTCTCACCGGAAACCAATCACTCACTTCATTTCCTATTCTAACACATGCTTTACTACCTTTGTAGAAACTTTTCACTGCTTGCAAAAACCTTCCACCAACTCCATATAACCTCATCACATTCCACATTGCTTCCCTATCAACACTCTCATATGCAACATACACCTCCTTGCCTTTTGCTAAATATTTCTCGCATATCTGCCTAACTGTAAAAATCTGATTCATACAACCCCTACCGCTTCTAAAACCACCCTGTACTTTCAAGATTGCATTCTCTGTTTTATCCTTAATCCTATTAATCATTACTCTACCATACACTTTTCCAACTACACTCAACAAATTAATACCTCTTGAATTACAACACTCGTGCACATCTCCCTTACCCTTATATAGTGGTACAATACATGCACAAACCCAATCTACTGGTACCATTGACAACACAAAACACATATTAAACAATCTCACCAACCATTCAAGTACAGTCACACCCCCTTCCTTCAACATCTCAGCTTTCACACCATCCATACCAGATGCTTTTCCTACTCTCGTTTCATCTAGTGCTCTCCTCACTTCCTCTTTCGTAATCTCTCTCTCATTCTCATCTCCCATCACTGGCACCTCAACACCTGGAACAGCAGGTAATAATTGATGGTGTATATGATCCTCCTCCCCTTGCAGAATGGCAAGATAGTTTTTGGTATATTTTCCACTTTACATTTACATTAAATTCGAGAAAAAAAGCTATGATAGGGCTATGCAATTTTTAACATCTTAATTTTTCATATACTGTACACTGTTAAAATTTCAGTAAATACAGATACGGCATTTGTAATTATTTTTTTGTGCTGTACATTACAGTACCTTTAGTTTTTTTTTTTTTTTTTGTACTGTGTATATATTTATATTTGTACAGTTGTATTATATTGTATAAGATTTTTCTACAGATTTTTCAGCCCTCGATTTACGGTGTTTCTATCTTTGGGAATTCTTGTCATTTGTGATACAGAGAACCAGATAACCCATTAAAATAAAATTCGGTCTTGCATAGTTTGTCTTCACGTGTGCATCTCCTGCTTCAGTCCTTTCTGTGCCATCATCACTTTACCATACTTCATTGACATCATATCCCCTGAGAGAGCTTCTTCTACCAACAAAGGTTCTGCCAAACAGCAGAAGGTCATGATTCTAGAGAAGGTCAAAGTCTTTGATAAGTGCAAGGATGGGATAAAGTACGCTGCTATAAGAAGACTTTTTCGGTGTTAAAAAGAGTGCTGTGGGGTACAGAGAGAAGAATGCAGTGCAGATTAGTACTGCTATGGCTGCCAGTGCACCATGCAGTGGGAAGGTTGTATCAATGGTGAGGTAAAAGGGCCTGATAAAAATTATATTTTTTTTTTCACTTTTTTTTTTACCTCGAGAATATGAAAATTACTGAAAATTACGGGGAAGTCAGCCTCTGTGGACCATGAGACAGTGGCTATTTCCCAGATGAGCCTCGAAACTCATCATGGAAAAGGTGGTACAAGCTGGGACAAATGTGGAATATGGATGAAACTGGTAATTTTATAAGACATTTATATTTAAAAATGTTATATTATAGTTTACATAATTATGCTTTTAAAATCTTGTTTAGGGTAATTTTAATGTAAAATTGTACAAAAGTGTTGTTTTATATTTTGAATTAGGTTTTCGGTACATACGGTACCTGTATTTGATTGAATTTATTTATTTTTTTCTTGCATTTGTAGTGCATGTACACTTAACATAAGTGTTAATATGCATACGTACATGTAGTTTGTATGAAAGTATAGTTGTATGATTTGAATTGCCTGTACTGTAGATTTGGTACCTACACTAGTTTTATTTAATTTATTAAAATCTTGCACTTCTAGTGTATGTATGCTTAACATAAATGTTAATTAGCGTTAGCACACATATCATTTACTCTGCATACAGAAGATTATTTTACTGTACATACAGTACAGTATATGACTGTATTATACATATTTTTAAGCTGCTTGCTTGGTCAAAGGAGTTTTGGAAGATGTTACCAAAGTAGCCGTCAATAACAACCCTGACCTCAACGTAATTAAGTATTAGAAGTGTGCCTTGAAGTTCGTGCATTCATTGGATGAGACTTTCGCTGGTTACAAGAGCATCTAGGATGAGATCAAGAACTTAGTAAAGCAGCTGGCCACTACCACCACTTGCCGCCGCCGCCTCCTCTTCCTTCTTCAACCACGGATTCTCCCAAGCTTTGAAACCACTCGTCCACCAAACCCTACTCCACAAACCATAATGGAGCTCTGCAATAATTGATGGCGTAGCTGATCCTCCTCCCCTTGCAGAATGGCAAGATAGATTTTGGTAAGTTTTCCACTTTACATTAAATTTAAAAAAAAAATATAGTGATATACAGTTTTTATCAGTTTTAATTTTTCATATATACAGTGTTAAACTTTCAGTAAATACGGATACAACTTTTGTAATCCTTTTTGTACAGTACAGTGCAGTACCCATTTTAATATTTTTGTACTATATATATTTATACTTTTATGTACAGTTCTATTACACTACTGTATCAGGTTTCTATACATATCTGAATAATCCATTTAAATTTTTTCTCTTGTGGCTGTGAGGGCTTGTCTGCATAGACGGGGCATGCAATGTAGTTACATCCCTTTATTGTTCATTTTATTGTTTACCCCTTTGTAGCTGCATGGCTTATCCTTCATTCACCTCGGTTATTGTGCCTTTTTGTGGAATACAGTAATCCTTTTTGCAGAAAAGTAAAGTTTGTCCTATATCATGTACTGTACCAAGATCTAGATAAACAGGTCTAACACTGCGAAGAGGCTATGCCTTCAAAATCGCTTGTCCCGCCGCTAGTACCGTAATCTCTATGAGAAGTATGCAGTTTTTCTGTAAGGTGATAGGTCTTTTTAGCTAACAAAACTACCCCTAGTGTCTGTAATACAATTTTTTTCAGAGTTTGCAATATACACGATTTACTTTGAGGAATATTCTATAAGAAATATCCTTGGATATACCAGTAACCCTATTGTTATACAGTACTTTACCTAACCAACTGTTATCTCCCTCTTTTGCTCAGGTCTTATCCCAGGGTTTTTCTCAGAGTTTTTTCTCATCTTTGAAGCATTATATTTGTCAATTCCCTAAGTCGTATTCACATACCGCATTTTGAAGAAAGCGCTTTTATCATTGCAAAACTTAAAATATAAGTAGGAACATCTCTTACTGTTATCTGCAACTCTGATGCCAGCATTTTGACACAATCCTTTCCTCCCCTAAGAGTGTCATCATGGATGGCTCTAAAGACTTTCATCATTAATTTTAATTGTTCCATGGTTTTATTGTGATGGAACCGGCAAATTTCCCCTATTCACAAAGTCTATCCATTTTTCCCAGGGTCAATGTAGCAGGCTTTTCCCCCTATTTGAGAATAAATTTTTACACGATATACCTTCCTATATAGCATAAACTCTCCCCAATAACATCGTGTATAGCATAAAATCTCATCCACAATAAGATAAGATTATGGGGTTTATTTGAAGAGCTGTTTATATAAGGAAACTCCAAACTGACCCCATCATAGTTATTTCAATTTCAATGTTTTTCAATGTTTAACAAAATGCTGTTTGTGCAGAGTTCTAATGCTAACTCTAGTTCATTTTTAGCATCCAAAGGCACGTTATCCTTCATTGAAGTTTCCCCAGCTATGCAGTGAGAATCTTCACTTAATGAGAATGTTAGTTTTCTAACTTTTTTTTTTATCTTTTATTATAAAAATACAATCACATCTTAGCAATTTACATTATATACGTAATTATTCTTTACAAAATACTGATATAAACTACATTGTTTTACATAGCTATAAATTAGCTCAATACAAATTAAATCAATTAATAAATATATATGCAATAAATTTTATTGTACAAACGTTCTTAACTTATAATCATATTAAATATTTAAGTAATTATCATAAATGTACTCTTTTGTAAATATCTTATTTAATTCTTTTTTAAAAGTATTCCTTGTTAATTTTTTTTGTTTTTAACATTCTATTTCTTATGAATATAAGTAAATTTGGGTCATCCGTTAACAGTCCTATAGATCGCCCATACCACACTCCTGCTAAAAAATCCGATATCAAAACCATTGCAGTATTTTCATCCTTATTTGACACAGTTTCAAAGTCTAATTTCAAAATCTTAAGCAAACAGTTTGTCTTGATCTTACAACAATTTTTCAAAAGTGTCTTAAACCAGTATATTATTTGCTTTAGTGATGGACAGAAATAAATAAAATGCATATTATTTTCTACAGCACCACAAAATAGACATTTATTTTCATTTGTTAAATTCATGATGTACAACCTATCATTTGTATTTAGTATTTCATGTGTATACCTATAAAGTATTTCCCTGCTGTTCTTATCAATATACTTGTTGTTTACATGTTTCCAAATCAAAGTCCAATTGAAAAGGGGATACAGTAGCTCTATCTTGGGTTTGTAATCTTCACAATTCATAAGCAACCAATAAGTTTCTTTATTTGATACATTTGGATAATTCTTTAAGCGATAGACTTTTCTATGAATATCAATCATCATGCTATAATATACAGGGATAAAAATAGTGCAATCTTTATATTCAATTTTGGTTTCAATTAGAAAAGTTGCCCGAATTTTACAGAAAAAAATACAGCATTTCATAACCAAAACATCTATTTATACAATTTTTCAGAAATGTATGGAACATTATGGCTTTTGATTTGCACAAAATATTAAACATTCCAACTCCCCCTTTTAATTTATCTAAAAACATAGTTTTTCTTGTAATTGGTTCATAACTGCTATTCCACATATATTTATACAAACATCTCTGAATTCTTTGAGCACATGTATTTGGTATTGGATAAACATGTGATATATACCATGTTTTTGATAAAATCTTACAATTAATTACAATAGACTTTTGAAATATTGTCAGTCTCCTATTCTGAAAAATACCAACCATCTTGGTAATCTTATCTTCCAAAGAAGACCAGTTCAACTCAACACTTTTCAGATAATTAGTAGTATGGTAAACTCCTAATACTTTACATGAATCCTGAAGAAACTGGTAGCCATTAATTGGCCATACCGTTCGGTTTTTCCAACATCCTATACCTAAAATTGAAGTCTTGCTTTTATTCAAAATGGCACCAGACGCTTTTTCATATTCGTTGATTACATTTATACATTCTAAAAGACCCTCGTCACGAGTTACAATAATAACAGAATCATCAGCATAACCAAAAACAGACACATTCAGTTGATTTGGTAATTTTAAGGAAGACTCTGAAAGCTGTCTTTTTATCATTCTGTAGAAAGGTTCTTGATACACAACAAATAACATCATGGATAATGGACATCCCTGCCTCACAGATTTTCTAATCAAAAATGGATTAGAGAGGTTGCCGTTTATGCTTACAACACTTTCAGCATCTTCATATAACATTTGTATCAACAAACTACTGTCAAAACCAAATTTCTCTAATAGTGCAAATACGAATTCATGATCTACACGATCAAAAGCTTTCGACCAGTCTAAGTTTATCAAAGCTGCCTCCTTGTTATTTTCATTTGTGTAAACCATAATATCCCTCATTAAGACGTTTAAATTGATTATTGACCTGTTTTCAAGACAGCTGAACTGTTCAGAGGATATAATTAAATTTAATACATTTTTAAATCTGTTAGTTATTATTTTAGCTATGACTTTAAAAACTACATTTAGCATTGTTATTGGTCTCCAATTAATAATATGATCTAAGTCTCCTCCTTTCGGCGTGAGAGTAATGATTCCTTTATTTAGTTTTACAGCGGTCTTTTTCTTGAACACAAATTTCATTAGGCTTACAAAATCTTGCTTGATATCTTTCCAAAATGTCTTATAAAATTCTACGGGGAGACCGTCTATTCCTGGACTTTTCCCATTTTTCATCCCACGAATGGCTGCAAATACTTCAGACTCTGTCACATCTGCTGTTAATATATCATTTTCACTTTTGTCTATAACATTATTGATTAAATTGAGAAACATCTGTTGACTATGTTTATTACATTTTTCTCTTTTAAAGAGGTTTTCAAAATAGTCTCTTACATGCAAAATAATTGCATCGGGATTAACAATTTCGCTACCATCTTCTCTCCTAATCTTATTCCGAAAGGTTTTATATTTTTTTCCTTCCCTAGTAGATAGGCTGACACTTGTTCTCCTTTTAATTTATCATCAACTTTGGCTCTTATTTTTATCCCTTCACATATTTCATCTTGAATACTATTTATTCTTAATTTTAATGAATTCACTAATGACATTTTCTCAGCATTCAAGGGCGATTTCCTAATTTCCTCTTTTAACTGATAATTCAGTAAATTAAGTAGTCCGTATCTCTCCCGATTAATTTGCTTTGAACAACTTACAAAAAAGGATTTTAGTTGTTCTTTTGCAAAGTCCCACCAACATTTAATATTTTCAAATTTGCCTTTCTTATTTCTAATCTCAGACCAAGCCATCATGAAATTTTCTTTAACTAAATCGTTATTCAAAATATTACAATTGAGTTTCCAATACCCTTTACCTAATGACATAACATTCTCCAATTTTATTGTTAGTTTGATTATGGAATGGTCAGACCAGCTCACAGGTATATTTCGAATATCACTTACGTTATTTTGCAAATCTCTTACATAAAATCTATCTAACCTTGAGCCATAGTTTTCCCTAATATATGTATACTCTACATGATGGTTTAGGAGAAACCAGGCGTCTTTCAATTTCAAATTATTTTTAAGGCACACAAGAGATTTAGATAAAAGGCAACTATCTGAATTTGAACAATCCCTCATACTAGTAATGGAGTTCCAATCTCCACCCAAAATAATGTTACTTATATTATTTCGCAAGAAATACATAATATCTTTACAAAAGAGCTGTTCTCTTTCTTTCTTTTTGCTACTTCCAGCTGGGGCATAGACATTCAGTAGCTGAATGTGAACATTTGAACAGACACAATTAACACTCAATAAATGACCATTTATATCATTTTCTACATTCAGGACATCCACATTTGATGATTTTCGTATAAAGATAGCAAGTCCCCCTTTATGATATTGTGTATAATTTATCAATATCTTACAAAATTTTTCTATGTACTCTAGTTTCCCTTCAGTTTTTATATTGTGTTCTTGAATAAAAATTATATCTAGTTTGTATAAAAACATTAAACTTATCAATTTGATTTGCTTATTTATACAATTAAGTCCATTGGCATTAACTGTCACTATATTTAATGTGGATGAAATGAATTTAATAGAAATTAAAGATAAATTCTTTTATACACTAAAATTAACATGGTTTATGCTTCTTTGGACATTTTTCTGTTTCGTTATCTGATGTTGAACTTCTATGATCCACATCCATGCTCTGGGTCTGGTCCTTTTTTAAAGTTATCTTCAGCTTATTGGCTCCATCTTGTTCCGTATACCAGTTTCCTGTTCCTTTGTCGGTGATACCACGATGCTCCTCCTGGGGAATCGATTCTCTGGGCCGCACGCTCGTGTCTTCATGGTGGCTAAGTTTGTTTCCACTAACCATATCTTCATTTTCCGTCAATTCGTCACTTTCCATCGATACCTGGTGAACTTCCGCCTGGATTGTTGCAGTTTTCATTTCACTGGTTCCTATTTCCTGTGATAATCCATGTTTCTGGGGTTCGTCAATTATTTCCTGGTCAATTTCAGCCAAGCAGTTTCCATCATCTTCATTTTCTGATCCTCTCTCGAGAGGTTCTTCCCTTAAGTAATCAAAACTTTTATCTGTTTCGACATTCTCTTCTCCCAGAACTGCCTCAGACTGAATAATAGTTTCTCTATCCAAAGTGTCGTCTTTGCCAGATACCGTTGCCGTAGTCTCACTGTTCTTTGTTTTTGTTTTCACTGAATTCCTCTTCTGGTCAGGAACCATGTCAGGGAAATCTTCCTCGTTAAACCTGGGTCTCGTACTTTCTAATGGACAATCTTTCACCTCGTGCCCAACCTCTTTGCACCTAAAACATGTTCGTTGCTGTCCATTATACAACACAGTTAGTGTGTACCCCATTACTGTAATAGATGAGGGAACGTTTTCTTTTAATCTCATTTTCGCTGTCCATACTCCTGATAAGTAATCTTTTAATGGCCCTTCAACATACCTGTTACGTCGTATTCCTTCTACTTTTCCATACTTTGATAATACTGAATTTAACACTTCATCTTCAAGTTCAAATGTAGCATTCCTTATAGACACATATGTAACAGAGGAACTTAAATTTACAATTTTTACCTGTCCACATTTCGCAGAGCTTATTTCTTTGTCTTCGAACTGTTTCATAATGTCAGGAAACACTTCCGGTGTCACTTTAACGATAACTCTATTCCTATTCATCATTTGCACGCCTATTATAGTACTAGGATTCAATTTCATGCAGGAAAATAACATATCGCTCACAATTTCCATAGATGGGTAAGCAGAAAACTGCAACCCAAAAGAGTCCTTTCTCTTGAATGCCGTTGAACGATACATCATTTTGTCGAAATTAGTAACAAAATTTCTCAAAAGATGGCACCACCGTCGCTCAAAAACGCGTAGAGGTTCCCCCCTAGGGATGGCTAGGGGGTAACTTAAACACTAGCACGCCTATGTGAAACCTTGCACTATATTTTGTCTATGGGAGATAAATTCTCTCACTGTCTATATATACCACAAATCACTGCATGTTCATAAACCTCTCACCTCATTTCCATTCAGTTAACAACTCAGATTCCAAAGAAAATCGGCGAAAACTTGAGGTGTATCTCCGAAAACACTTTGTTTACTTCGCTCTTCTTCTTCTTCCCACAAATAGGAAGATAAGATTATGGGGTTTATTTGAAGAGCTGTTTATATAAGGAAACTCCAAACTGACCCCATCATAGTTATTTCAATTTCAATGTTTAACAAAATGCTGTTTGTGCAGAGTTCTAATGCTAACTCTAGTTCATTTTTATCATCCAAAGGCACGTTATCCTTCATTGAAGTTTCCCCAGCTATGCAGTGAGAATCTTCACTTAATGAGAATGTTAGTTTTCTAACTAGAGAGTTTTTTATCCTTATTTCATGGGGTACTCATGAGGACCATGCATTCGCCTAATTAATCCATAAAAATGTTCCAAGCAGTCTCTATTGATCCTCCAGGTCATTATACCCTCTAGACTATATAAACAGTTCAACATATCAAACAGCCCAAGCAAAGATTTGCTAGAGAGAATAGCTTTCTGAAAGCTTAAATAACAACATGCACGACCTTTCACTTTTGGTTCTCATCATGCGTACCATCCTACCCAAAATTTATTTCTGGTAGTCTATATCCACCTCATAGTCATCTTCCTAATTACCATCATTGTAATGAGCTGAACCAATGATAGCATGTGTCCGGTTGCTGTGATCAGCATGAAGCAATTTATTTTTGAATTCAATGTCTTTAGGAAACTTAAAGCAGCTTAACCCCTGCCTTTAATGTTATCCTTACGGTTGTTACAACACTAAACTGAGCAATTATTGGGCATTAGAAAGCAAAAATCTTTCCCGCTTCCGCTTGGAATCTCAAAACATAGCCGACTGAAATGGGTGATTTAGGCAAGGCATATAACATAGAGGAAGGCGGACGCCAGTGACGTCATAGTATCCCACTGGTGAAGAGTTTTAGACATGTTTATATAGATCTTGTACTGTATCTTTTTTTTATAACTATTAACAAACATATATTGCTTTTGCATTTAGTATGGCTCATACATACATGAACAGTACATGCCATACTTTTGTATTCAGTACGGTACTTGCGTACATGATCAGTAAGTACTGTACGGCATAATTATTCAAATTATTTTGCTGTACATTACTAATTAGTTTTTTTTTTCCACAGCTGTGTAATTGATAACTACTGTATGTACTGTACATAGTGATGTGTACTGTAAATAGTGTTAAAGTTTGAAACTCTAAGAGACGACGCTTTAAGTGTTGCATCATGCTTCACGACATATTACTGCATAGAACCAAGTACAAAAACGGTTAGTGGTATTTAACTATGAAATAAAAATGGAAAAAGTAACAGTTCAGTGTATCATTGTTAATATTAGTGTATTGTTATAACTACTGAAGATTTTTGCATACTAAATAGCGTACTTTACAGTAATGTAGATAAATGCTACGTGTATGGCAAGTTGGAACAGTGTGCGACGACCTGCCAAAAACGGCGATCACTTAAGTGTTGTCATGTTACCTTGGGCTAACTATAAAGCTAGCTTTACTGCAGTGATTGTACTGTACATATTTTACAGTAGAATATACTTAAGTACCAGTGAGTGTTGTTCGATAGGAACAACAATGTTTTGTTGGTTCAGTATTTACATGTAAGGGTGATCACTTGTGTTATGCTCAGTTTTACCATGTACTGTGTACGTACATACAGTACACTTTTGCACAGTTAGTGAAGTGTTCTCATACAGTGGTAAAATACTTATACTGTGATAGATAACCACACAAAAACAATATAGTGGGTTACATAGTGTTAGTCGACCGAGCATAGGCAATAAGCAGCAACTTGGTACTTCAGGAGTCAACCCACTATTGGGCAGCGAGCATTTTTTTTTTTTTTTTACCTAACCCCTACGAAGACAGAGAGCCCACTGTTTCTGGTTGAAGCAACAGATGAAGCTTTTTTAAGAGAAGCCAGTAAGGAGGAGAAGTGTAGTCTTCTCTGGAAGTTATGAAAGTAGCAGCCCACTCATGCGGAACGCGTCTATGATCTTACACCGAAGAGGCAGAGTCTGGCAGAGGTTAAGGAACAACCCTGTTGGCTTGCTTCTAAGAGCTACGCTTCAAAGGAGAATTCCTTTTGTCGGCCGAGTGTCGGGCGCTAGCTTCTTGGATCCTATATGGAAAAGCAGAAACTTGGTGCTTTTCTGAGGGCGCCTGGCAGGATCTTCTCCCTCCAAAGCCTCGGGAGGTGTATTGGAGACTACAACAGGGTTCTTGGAAGACTCCAGAGGACAAACGTCCTTCGAAGCGAGGGCTGCTTTCTGGAAATAGGGGCCTGCTTCAGCCGCTCCTCGAAAGGCAAACCTGCCAACTCCAAGGAGACCCACAACACAAATTAGGCATCATCTGCCTGGAATAAAGGCTCTCTCTGAAGAGGAGGCCCACCCCCACCTATTTTGCTATGGAAAATAGATGGGCCCCCTTTTCCTAGGGTTGACCCAAAATCAATGGATTGGTACATTCTGATTGGCTCCTGATTGGGGGGTGGGCGGGGCTGGAAGACCCTGAGGCCTTAGAATCCCTTTTCTAATAATTCTTTCTACTTCCACCATATGTCTACCACTGCACTGGGAGGACAACTACTCACGACACTTGTTGCAAGGGAGGCTTGACTGCAGGAGTTTCCTCTGCAGGCAGGGCAAAGCTAATGAAGACCAGTGTCTCTTGCGCTCTTAAATATGCCCCAGATTTTGGCCACATGTCGCCATCCTCGGCAAACACAGAGTCTCCAGCATGCTGGAAAATTTAGTTTCCGTATTATCTGCCAATATTCAGAGCCAGCGAGAATGTTCGTCCTCGCTGATGGTTGGAGTCAAAGTTGTTTGTTTTTTGTCAGTGAGCATGAGCAAGCGAGGGCTAAGGTACTTTTCCGCTACTTGACCGGTAGCTACAGGCCGGTTGTTATATAGCTATAATTACTAACTACCGTATTCAAGCTTTGCTATTATCATTTGCTTAAGTAAAGGACGAGGGTTTGTATAATATGTAGAATTTTTTTTTTCTCAATTTACTACACATTATCTTTCAAAAAGCATTAATTTCTTGTTGCCATTCTTCCAGTGGGTATTCTTTACATTTTGTATATCAAGGCTACATGGTTAATTATATTGTAAGTACTTTGTAAATAAAAATGGACAACTACTTTAAGATTCATCTGGGAAACTAATCTCGTGGTCCAGCCTTATCAACTGATCAATTGCTCTTCTAGTATTTTTGTTCTAAATCCACTCTGTTTTCTTCCCAGTTGTTCGATAGTTTCCAATACCCAGTACACTGGTTTGTGGACTATTATTTCTATTAGTTTCCCAAAACATAACTTTGGTTGTTCTTTGGGTTTTCCAGGTTATAGTCCAAGAAAAATTCTATTTTTTCGTACCTTAGGATAGCTTATTCCAAAATTTTGTTAATAAAACCAAATACTTTAAGTTTCCGTTGCCATTCTTGGTGAACTGGTTGCGAATTCTTTGTAACCCAGTTGTACTTTCATTCAAGAACTCTTTGATGCCCTCGTCAAGCTCATCCGTTATGATTAATTAATTAGTTGTAGTGATAAGTGTGCATTTTATCATTATTTTTTCTTTATAATAACTATTTGCCTTTTTATCAATATTTTTTGGTTCTTCAATCCATAAGTCAATTGCTTTTTCTGACTAAAACAATAACACACATTTTACCTAGAAGCAGTCTGCGAGAAATCTTGCTTTTCTTTTAGATCGAATATCAATCTCCTTATGATTTATTAGTGGATGGTGATCTTTAACAAGATTTTTTTTTCATTCATCGCATTTCAAACTTCTAGTGTGTGGTGTATTCTTATTAATTTTCCCTCTTTAATTACCCCCCTAAACACATTTTTGTAGTTTTAAGTTTTTCACTACTCTTGAACAAGGGTCTTGCTTCATTACAAGTTATGGGGCGTTTGGCAAACTGCTATTTCACTTGCCTTCTTTCTTGCCAGTCTTCCTTAATTTCTCGTTTCACTAAAGCTTATCGTAATTGATATTTACCTTCTCATCATCTTTCAAGAGTCTTTTTCCACTAGATTTGATCATTTTTCTCTTTAAATATTTTATTTTACCGTACAATTGTGATGTATTTGTCATTTTTATTAATGTATAATTATTCCATTCTTGCCACTTCATTGTCAAGTTCCTATATGCCAAAATCGGTGTATGATCACTACCCTTGTTTGCTACTTTTCCATAACTGTTCGTTCAGTTGTCAAGTCATTATATGCTAAAACTGGTACATTATCACTAACCCTGTTTACTAACTTTTATTTCTAAGAAATTTGCAATTGTGCATGAAGTTGTTGCTTATATCTATTGTTGAAAATTTCCCTCTAAAGGATTGAGGTTTAAATAGTCCTGGTGGCGGGACTTGACCTAGAGTATAATTTTCGTCGAATACTTTCGCTATACTTTTCTTACCATATTTTCGACGATTTACCTCCATAAGGATTGCTAAGCATTAAAAATCCCCTACTACTATGAAATTTCGCCTCCTCTTATCTATATAATAAAATTTTTCTTTGGTCAGCCAATCGGCCAGTCGTGAATTATATTTAAATTACTTAAGCTTGACTTTGATATCCTGAATTGCCATGTTAATATTTGGATATTCTGTAGAATTTCAAACTACGTAACTTAAATCACGTCTGACAAGGATCATTGTACCTCAATTAAAAAGAATGACATACTCCTTTTCCTGAGGATTCTGTAGTTTATAAACCTTAACTGTTGCCCTTCTTTCACAATCTTTTGACATGGTGTTTGTTGCTCTTAACATCAGTTTTACCTTTGGCGGATTGTTTCAAACAACCTTGCATCCCATTGATTTAATTCTTTTTACAAAATTCGTTAAAAGATAATCCTTAATACTCAATTGTTCTCTTAAGGTTTTCAAATTACCCACCGTCAACAGGTATACCAAAAAGAAGTAACCTTTTATTTTATTTTAACATTTTCATTCATTAATATTGAATAGTTGTCCTTTTTCTTTGTTCGGAATTTTTTGTAATACACACGAATTTACATCATTTTTTGAATATTCGGTATCCCATTTGATGGGTGTTAAGCTTTGAAATTTACCTTTTTTTTCGTTTCTGCTATTTTATTGCTTGACTAATCAGTTTTCATTGTCCCTTACCTTTTCCCTCTTTCGCTGGTTATATTTTTCTTATTTCTTATAGCTTCGTTGTAAAATCTATTTTCCATACTATTCTGGCAATTCACGCTTATTCTGGCTGCTTCACAACACCTGTAACTGTAACTAAAGACTTAAGACTTAATTCCCCAAACATATTGTGACCTTTAGTTGATCCCTAAATTTAATTTTCTCACTCATCCGTCATATGGACTTCTCTGCATTTTACATATTTATTTTTTTTCTACAATCACCAGTTTTTATGGTGTCTAAACCTAACACTAAAATTATGAATGACTTGAGGTATATATAGCTTAGCTTCCAGTATTCCGTTTTCAAATTTTATTTTTTCTTGGGGATATTTATATAGCCACGGAAATCTGTTAACTCTTGAAATTAAGTGAGGCTAATGATCCCTAGAGTTTTTTTTTCTAGGGATGAACAGGGAATGTTTTGAGTAAATGCTATATAGATGACTCCATTGATCTCAAAAATACTTTTTTTTTTCCTCTACATGAGGGAAGCTCTCGCTAACTGAACTGCTATTAATCACTTTGCTTTATCTTGCTACAGATAACACTTTGGGAGACTATATATTTGTTACTACCATGTCTCCGCAGTCTATCAGCGTCATTGTTATTGAAACCTGCAGATCCATTATAAAATGACTAAAATTGTTAGTTAAAGAAAAAATTAATCCCATCAAATTTTATATGGTGTTGTACCTATTTGAAAAGAATTCAGAAAGGTTATTTTGTTGCCGAGAGCTATAATATTTAGACATAGTTACAATGGGAATTTTATATTTATTTGCGGGTGAGGATACAGGAATACTACTGGAGGTGCTTACTGGGTTACGTTGCCGT
The DNA here is from genome assembly GCF_036898095.1 of Palaemon carinicauda. NCBI lineage: Eukaryota > Metazoa > Arthropoda > Malacostraca > Decapoda > Palaemonidae > Palaemon > Palaemon carinicauda. The sequence goes on from NC_090729.1 coordinate 127,284,461, forward strand.
ATTAATGTTGATCGAGTCAGGATACGAAGTCATTCTGACCCTGAAACATAATAGTGATAGCCTTTTTAGCATATTGCCTACATCTAATCCCTTTTATATTCCTAGCTTTGGTAGAGAGGGGGTTTGGGCGCTGATCATATGTATATATGGTCAGTCTCTAGGCCATTGTCCTGCTTGTGGATAATGTCACTGTCCCTTGCCTCTCCATTTTACGACCGCTTTTTAACCTTTAATTCCAATGCCCTAGCCTAGCCGATGCCAATATTTCATATTGGTTTTCAGTTCCTCGAAGACGTTTGCATGCACAGGATACTAGTAACTTCTCGTTGCTCACCCCCATTCCTTCTTTCCTTTACTTGGGGACACTGTATGATGAGAATCTGTCTGTCTAAGTAATTGCATTATATACCATGTAACAAAAAATGTGTGCTTTCAAATTGCTTTGTGAATGTAAATCTATTATAATACCTTCATTGTTATTGTCTTTACAGCCAACAGCCACAAGAGATGAATAGAATAATATTGCAGTGGAATTTAATGATTGATGGATTTTCCCAATTGTATTAGTCATCGATGGGAAACAAGTGGATTTTAGCAGGCCAGGCCATTCCGGATCTTATTTTAATTGTAAGAATCAATTTGCCATAGTCCTTATGGCAGTAGTAACTGCAAAGTATTGATTTTTAATTGCAGATGTAGATATTAATGTCAGTGTGTCTGATGGTGGCATATTTCTGTGAAACAAACTTTAGAAGAATGGGTCTTGAAGGTTCTCTTTAGTTTCCAGATCGTCGGTATTTTCCAAATACTGTGAGAAAACTTAAATTTGCCATTTTGGTGAGGATAATGCTTTCCCGTTGTTAGAAAATTTAATGGGGCCATATGATCACGCAGAAATAGATGTGAAAAGGTGTATCCTTAAGTATATTAAGTTATACAAAATGCTTAGTCGAAAATGCACTGGCATGTTAGCAGCTCGCTTTGGGGTCTTGAGACCGGATATTTTGTCGTCTCCAGAGAAATCACAACTAATGGTTTTGGCCTGTTGGTATTTACATAATTACTCGGCAAACAGAAATTCGCATAAATACTTTGAATAAGATAGTAATGATGAAAACTCGAGGTAGGTCAAGAGCCATGCAGTGATGATGCAAATTTTAAGAGATTTGCAACGTACACTCAACTATTTTATCATTTCTAGCTAAGCAAAGCGGCGACGCTTTTTGTTAATATTTAAACAGCGGAGGGATATTTAAATGGCAAAACAAGTAATAAATTGATTCTGTGAAATTATTTATATTCTAATTATATGGAATCTCTGGACAAAATTTACTGTCATAGGCTATTTATCTCGTACGATCAAATAGGTTTTAAAGCTTCCTTAAATAAAGATTTTTATTAGGTATATTGCGTAATAACCATCTTAGACCAGTCATATGTTATTGAGTTAACTTCAACCACGTCAATTGTATAAAGTATGAACAACCATTCCATGTTAACCACATACGTTTAATAATTTCGACAATTACCAGAAACTTACGGGTTGATATTGATCGTGTTGGGGCACCTTTAACCATGGCATTTTCCCACGTGAGCTCCAAAAGTCGTCAAGGTCATAAATCCATTATATCTTCTTTCATTAAATGCTACTTTGGAACTAATGTACTTTGTAGTAAATATGATACAAAATGAAACCTTGGAACTAATCAGAGCGGATGATAAAAATTAAATACTAGATATATTAGTATAGGAAAATGTTAGAGCTATCATCAAATTTAGTAAATTTAATTTCGTTCCATGGGTCTTGATACCTTTTATTCAAACAATGTCCATGGCCCCCTATTCCATTGATATTATTTATTTTGTTCCAATATTTCATAAACTTTTTAAAGATCTTACATTTTTTTTTTTTTTTTACAGTTCAAAACCTCTTGTGGTTTCTCGTAACTTACAAAATGTATGGCATTAAATGTAGTTCCTTTACTAAAGAGCACTTAATCAAATACTTTAGAGACTTAATTCAATAGTGATTCCTCTGTCGGATAGTTAATTTCACAAATGATTGTGTTTAGTAAATTAGTTTTAGCTAGAAATTTTATTAGTTCACCCTTTCCTGCACATTATGTTCATATTTCCCAGTAAATTATTCAAAGTGCAGTTCAGTTAGTCCTGTTAATTTTACTTTTAGTTAGTTTCCTTGCAGATTGTATTTCTTACAATTTATAATTGCGTGTGAAATTTTCTCCGACATTGGATGTAATTCATAGTGGTGTATTTTCATCTTGAATTTATGTAAATATGCATTTATCCTTACTGTACATGCCCAATTTTTAAATTTCCTACCAAGGTTTCTATTTTTCTATTTCTAAAATAAACTTCCTCCCCCAATCTTCTATAATAGGCTTGAACGTAACGAACAACTTGCTTGATATAATATCGCACATCATTTGGCAGGTTTCTAGAATATTTTTTTCTTTAGTATTGTTTTCTTGAGTCCTTACAAAAGACTGTTTATAGTACAGTAATTGTCTAGCTCTTGTTTTACGGTTGCATCTGCCAGTTTGCAACCAATAATTCTCTTGTGGCTAGGAATCCACTGCAGTTATATAATATTTTTCGCTGCTAATCTAAGTAGGCATCTCTTGCATATTATGCACCAGTGCTTTGAATCTTATTGCATCCTTATTATTTATCATTGAATTAGCCAACAATAGATCTAAATATTACTCTCAACGTATAATTACCCTGTCCATTTCAGCGCATCCCATAGAGCAAATAATTCAGCACCCAGAAGAGACTTAGCTGAGTTTAGTCTGAAACTACAGTAAAATTAAGGCTGGGAATAACATTGGCTGTCGCACAGGACCATGCCTAGATATTAATTTCTTTTTGGGACCCATCAGTATATGCCTTAAGTGGTTAAGATATTTTTCCTCTTTCATTTCTACAAAACGCTTTGATAAATTTAGTATTGGATTCCTCCAGGCCAATCTCATCCATTGGGTCAATACCAAGATACTCCCTGATACATTGACAAGGGGCTACTAAAATTAACTAAGGGACATGCCCTTCTGCCTGTTGCATCCCTAACTTAACTTTCCACTCAATCATGGTTTCTTGTACCTTTGATATAAATGACATTTTTAAAGAAACTAGTTTCAGTTTTTACCGTCTAGTGACTCTTGTGTTCTATTGTTTAGAATTTCCTCACCAGTGCAGTGGGTGATTCTTACAAAACTGTTTAGAATTTTTTTTACTTTGTAAAGCAAAATTTTGTATTGCATTTTGTAGTGATACAATGGGTGAAGTGCTTTTTAGTTCAAAGTGCTATTCGTAAAGCAATGTTTTGTATTACAGAATTTTTTCTGTTACTCCTAGCTTCTGGCAAATGTATTTCAAATCTATGTTCAATTTAGCATAAGATTTGTCTTGTAAACAGCAGCAAGGTTTTCCTATCTGGTCCCTAGTCATTGGATGAAACCGCCTTCAATAAATTCAATCTGGTAGCATATCGCTCTTACCTGGTTAAGAGATACATCCAAGTGAGGCCCGGACTATATCGCGCCAATCCTAAATATTCATAACTGTACCCATTCTATTATATTCTCAATTTTGATTTGTTAAATGGATATTTTCTTGTTCACTAA